>NC_073693.1:186433438-186658438 GCF_029784155.1 Uranotaenia lowii | reverse complement strand
TGCTGCATACATTTAGGGGTAAAAAATACTATTAAAATTCTACAAGCTGAAACAATAAAAACTAATGTTTGAATGGGGGAAATTTTATAATTAACAAACGTTTTATTCATAATCATACTCCAGCATATGAAAATGAGATTTAAAGGGTGAATCTTTGATTTGTATTTCAACCCAGACTGGTAACTGAATTATAAAAATATTGATTTAAAAACATTAAAATGTTCCGGATAATATAGGATAATAAAAGTATAATATTGAAAAATGTAAAAATTTGTACATCTGTTGCTCGATTTTTTAAATATGAGAATCAAAACTTTAAAAAAAATTTCTCACAATGTGAGAAACTATGTTATCATCATTTGGTTATCATTAAATGAGAACTTTAAAACATTATATCAACAAAAAAAAATTGAGTAAGTGTTGTGGTATACATTGCATCAAACCCTGCTGTCGAATGATGCCCCGTTTGAAGGTATCTTTTTTGAAGTACAAGTAATGTTAGGTTACGTTAGGTCACATGAAATAAACAAAGGAAAGAATGTTTAAAATCCAAAGTTGTATTTTTTTTTTGTTCTTCAGCACATCTCTGGCGATTTTTAATGAATATTTTTGTATTCTTATAAAATTTCCATACAATATTAAAACTCGTTGGTATTCATGACTTAATGAATCGCTTCAAAATTTTTTATTGCTGTTTGAAAAAAAAAGCAACTACAAAAAGTTATGGGAGGTGTAAAAATGCATAAACTTGTGAAATCCGTACAAACCATGCAGCGGTCTAGTGGACTTACAATTGGCAGCCAAATGGGTCATGCCGAATTTCGCGAACCTACCCGACATGTACATTTTGTAGATTGGCCTACAAAACTAACCCGTGCCAAATTTCAGCTCAATCGGACTTGATTTAGAAATGCATGAAATGTTGAGATGTGGTGTTATCTCGTAAAAAAATTATTTGATCAAAAATCGATTTCCTGGGACCGTTTTTCGGAAAACCGGTCTTTTATGGTGCCAATCTACAAAACGTATATGGTTGGTTTTCAAAATCCAAAATTTAAATTTTTCGCATACATCCATCCGAATAAATCGAATTATTCATCGTATACTTCAAAGATTTTTTAAAAATGCTGCTGTATTTGACTAAGAAAAATTTGAGAATATTTGATTTATTTTTTTCAGCTTAGGTTTAAATTCCTAAAATTTTATTTCCGATACTTAAGCTTTGCGATTTTGCTCTGCTTCTTGCAACTGGCAACTCTAAAGGTTTACGATTCCGTTCTTCAATGTCTGTTTTGAGGCAGTTTTATAGCCTACACCAACAGTGCCTTCCAAATACTTACCTCTCTCGATTCAAACCCAAACCCAAAACAGACGGAAACCCAAGCAACAGCAACAGCACCCATACCTGGCTGCATACAGTCAAGCGGGTGAGCGAAAATATGATCAGGTGTTAGTTGGGCGCGTGGAGTGCTTTCGCGTATACGCGTATGCTGTGTCGCTTCTCCGGCTGATGTCGTTTGGAAAGGTGGTAGGTACTTTGGTGTCGTGTCGTATCCACAACAATCTTACCGTCGTCGTCGTCGTCGTCGTTGTCATCGTTGCCGTGCTTCCGCGCGATACTTCCTCCATGCGGGTGCCTCGGGGGAGGATTTGATTCGGTATTTCGTCTCCGGTATTTCTGGTAGCTGAGAATTTAACTATTTGCATTTTTATTTAGTGTCTATATCTATAGATTTCCTGGTGTTGCTTTTTTTACTACGATCCCACTATCGTCTACACGCATCTCTAGCGCAAGTAGGTACAAGTGTATAGTTTTGTGTTTGACTTGACTCAATGTGGATAACGAGCGCCTATTGCCAGGGCCAGGGCACTCCAAATCAGTCGAACAAACACGACTTCTATGTCTGTTTTAGGGGGGAGCTCCCTCTCTGATGGTCAGCCAGCAGAAGCAGCAAAAAACATCAGCAGCAGCAAGTCCAGTTTTCGTCGTCCGCGCGATTGTCGTTTGGCCACCTTTCATCCGAACAGCTCAAGTCGGGTTTCTGATGTTGGATATCTCTGTAGGTTTGGCAAGTGAAAGAGAAGAAAGTTTAGCCAAAAGCGTCGATTCGTCTAATTCGAACGGTGGTGTTTTCCAAAAGTGCAGTGATCGTAATTAAACTACCTCGCTTGTACTTACTTTGGACATCGAGCGTCCAGTGTTGTCAGTGCAATATGCGTAATTCAATTAGCGAATTATAAAGGTCGAGAATGGAAATCAATTGAACCGCCTACGTCAGCTGGAATATGCAACCTGTTTCACATGCGTACGAACTACCTAAACTAGCAAGGCCACACTCAAAAGTACAAATGTGCACCAACTATGTAATTGAATTAATGATGAGAAACAGACTCTAGATTACTGATGCCTTGTGGTGGTATTAACGAGGCTTCAATTCAATCTTTACACAATCTTTGGGGCAAAATTTTCCAGAAAAAAAATGAAACAAATAAGCAGTTTCGTGATCTGTCCGACCTCTTCGATAGCGCATGATAATTTAATTATGTGGTCATTTATATTATGCACTCGAGAGAAGGAAAAAAAAACAATTTAAGTTTTCGGAGTTTTTTGGTGTTGACTGTCGATTCGTGTCAAGCATATTAAAGCTAACAAAAAACCCACTCAACAACGGAATTAAGCAAGGGGAAGAACTGGACGGTAATCATACCTGGTGAGCAGGGTTGTCAGATGGTTTTTTAAAAAATCTGTATCGGCCTCATGAAAAAATCTGTATTTATCTGTATTTGAACTTTAACGACCAAAAACTTATATTATTGTTTTCTATGTAACTTTATCGCCTAATATGCTATTTGGAAATCAGTTTTGATGGTTTTAACGTATTCATTATTCACAAATTGACAATTTATTTCATTATTTGAACTTTATCTAGAGCAGGGGCGAGAAACCTTTTGAACCAACGGGCCAGTTTGATTTCAAAATATTCTCGGCGGCCTCCCCTAATATGAAATAAAACTCGTAAATCATTTATCGAACTCTATAGATAATAACAAAAAGATTTGCTAGATAATAAAAAAATAATAATTACAAATTTTAAGCGATTTTTTTTATTTCAAATCATTTATTTTAAATCTTTGAAAATATAGTTTTTCAATTAACTTTAACTTCTTCGCAAACATTCGTTCTTCCTAACATAGACATCATTTGCATCACATTTTTCCTTAAAAACGTACGATGCACAAACACGTTTAACGCCTTTCCATATAATAATCATTTTTATCTTAACTGGCGGTATCTACTCATTACTTTCTTTAAAAGTCTTCTGGAGCTATGTATCTATATCACAGCAATAACTAAAAAACTAGAGATATATTTTTTTTTTTATTTTTGTGGTTCAAACTCACTGATCTAAATTTCTGTTTTCTGTACGTATTTCCAAAAAAAATCCACAATTTAAATTGGCCCTACGAAGCCCTGATTTTTTTCCTGCAATTCGCGAAAAACATTTTTAATATAACGTGTCAACCAAATTTGCTGAAATCCTGGGAATAACAAAAATTTCACAGATTCCTAAGCAAATTTTAGGAGAGTCTACATTCTTTATTTTTTTTTAGCATTTTTTAATAGATTTTATTGATTAAACTTTAGTGCTACTGGGAAAAGATTTCGAAGGCCTGTTGAAGAAAATATCTTAACGTTTTGAAAATGAATTGTTATTTACCAAGTGAAAAGACTGAATTTGTCAACGTTTGGTATAACATCAGAGAACATTTCCACAGATTTTATGAATCAAATACAAAATTACAATACAGGGTTTTATCATGAATGTAAATTTTTTTTCCGGCACTTTTCATGCTGAGTTTTAATTCAATTACTAACGAAATTAGCATTTTTTTCCAATTTGATAAAATAATAATGTTTTCAAAAAAAATTTCTGCTGAGTTAATTTATCATACAACTTTATATTTGACAAAAATATGAAAATCATCATTATGTGCTCATAAATATTCTTCCGATTTTTTTTTTAATTTGCGTTTGCCGACTTTCATTTAGTTATCGATTTTAAATTTAAAAACGCTCAAGAAAAATTAGGACCCTTTGAAAAATACATTGAATGTTACATTTCTGGAAAAAAAAAGTCCCCAATATGAATGATTGAGGGATAAATGCAAACAGAAACACGTAAATTACATATTTAAACAAGTCATCGCGTATCAACTATTTCTGGTTTATTGGCTTGTATTTTTTGATATCTAACGAACTACCGCAGGCAAAAATTGCGAAAATAATTCAATTCGGAAAGGCTTTGCCGGCCGCACATTGGGGTCTCAAGGGCCGCGAAATAAAATTATTACTAAAGGCTTATTAACTCACGCCAGATGAAAACATGCAATTTTGTTGGCTGCAACCTAACAACCTTAGGACAAATTTTAAAAGTTTGTCACATTTGAACAGCATTTTGTTGAGCATCTTTTCATTTTAATACAGAAAACTTTTAAACTATGTTTTTAATTGTCTAAATCGGAAGGCAAAATGCTTAAGATTTAGCTCAATGATTTTGAGTTATAATTCTAAATAATTAACCATATTCATATTCAACCAATTCAGAATCTCATTTCTGTTTTCTAATTTTTCCCAACCTTATTTCTAAAATCTTTAAATTCAAAAATGTATATTTAAGTACGAAAATTGAATTCATGTTATGATTGAAAGTTACAGAAGGGAAAGTCATTTATGTTTCCTATGTTTTAATACTTAATTGATTTTGGAAGATTTTGGGTTCCTAAATTCAAATCAATCAATTTCAAAAAGAAATTTTAATATTTTTTTTTAAACCCAAAAATAAACCTACATGAATACGTACAACAGATTTTAAACCTTTCTGATGTCTTTCATTCAATCAATCTTGCTTAGATATTTTAGTTTCAGAAACAACGCATTAAAAAATTAAATAATATCTAAATAATAAATCTGGCATCATTCAAAAAAGTTTTTGAAAATTTGATATTTATGATTATAACTTATTTCCCAACATTGCCGAAGTCTTCAAAACCTTTTTACTGGTACGGTGCCTCAAGAAATATGAAAGATTTATTTTGTTCATTAAATTTAGTTCAAAATTTCCATTTTTTGTTGAATTGGAACAAAAATGACAAAACGGAAACTTTTATCACTTTTTTCCTCCAATGTCAAAATTACTCGCGGTCCTTGAGAAAATCGATTACTAAATTGAAACATTTTTTTTATATCTTTGTCATGTAGTTTTGCCAGCGCATAAATTTATTGAATGTATTTTTTAACCTATTTTTAGTATTTATATCTAAAATAAGAGCTTATATTACTCTTATATTGCTTGAAATTTTCTGCCATGTGTTATCGATAAAAATTGTAAATCTTATTTTTAAATCCTTAGCACATTTAGGACTAACTATGAAAAGTTTCGTCTAAGAAACATCACTCCTGATTTTTTCCTGTATTTATGAACTAAAACTGGTTTCAATAAGTGGGCTAGCTTAAAAAAAAATACTGCATATCGTATAAGAAATGAATTTGTTTTAAAATTCAAAGTGTTCTCCTACTTTATTCAGTCAAAGAGTTTTGAATTAAAAAACTGGCGATGCAAATCTAATTGAATCTGAAATAAGAATTTTCTATATGATTCTCAATCTTTCTCTTTTTATGTGATAATCTTAAATACCACCCTACTTTATAAATATCAAACTTAAGGAGAAGAGATTTTAAACTGATTTTATTATCAAAATTTGTGTACTCTGTTTGGGGGGCTATCATTCGTTTAAACAATAAAGTTATGCTGTTGAGAAAAAGAGACTATTAAAGCTCCTACTAACCTATAATAAATGATGGTTATAGTCTTCACAAAAGCTTACTTGTAGAAGTTAATGGTCTGGATAAATTATATGTGCTGCTGCAAGCATTTGCGGTATACTGCAGTTCGAAAGATAAAGGTTTTAAAAGATTTAGCTCAGTTCGCCCGTGGAAACCGTTTCATAAACAATTGAAAATTGATTTAGATTTTCTAAAAAAACTGTATAAATCTGTATTAGTGTTCAAAAATCTGTATAAAAATCTGTATCTGTATCTTATCTGTATTGGCGTTGAAAAATCTGTATAATACAGAAAAATCTGTATATATGACACCGCTGCTGGTGAGGCTATAGGAGAACCACCGAATGACTGACTGACGTCACCTCAATAATAATTCTGAAGTGTGTTTGTGAACTTGTGCTTGCCAGCCCACATTATTGTTGTGAAACGAAAAAAAAGTTTTTTGTTAAATTCTGTGATAAACGTAGAATCATTTGGCTATAGATATCGGTTAAAAAATCGCTTATATGTGCGACTTGATTTCTAGAGTCGATGACATTGATGATCCACTACCAATCGTTGAGATATTTGCATATCATTCATATGGACATGCTGCTTCATATTATCTATGAAGGTCCTTCAAACACTTTGATTTTTTTTTAAATTAATCACTCTCTTATTACAAACCTGATGAAGAAGGTACCGTAAACTGGGGGAACATTGATAACTTTTTTAATTCATTTTCGAATATTTTGGAAGGCGTTGCTTTTTTGTAACACTAAAAAGTTTTAAAATACTTACTGAGGTAAGGAGTATGAAACATGATCAATGATAGCAGAATGTTCAAACGACATTTAGTGGCTATAACTAGGCTATAAGTGGCTATAACAAAATGTTTGTTACAATACCAAATTTCATGTTTTGATCACTATGGTTTGAACGTATCTCAACATCTTCAAGGTTATTGGTTTGATGCCAATTAGAACTGAAGGCTTAAAACATAAATAAAAGTAAATTTTTGTTTGGACTCAATTGAACTTTCTTACGTTTTCTTTCAAAAACAAATATCCTCAATAGATGGACAATGTTGCTGTATACATTTAGGGACGAAAATTATAAATATTTCTCAATATTTAAAAAAGAAATGGATTTTACCTTTATTTAATCCCCTAGGCCCTACCACTGTTCCTATGTTATTTTTTTTTTATTCAAACTTAGCCATTTGATAGGGATTTTAGCCGTTTGTTCTATACAGGCTTTCTTATAGAAAATGTTATTTTTTTTAAATATCCAAAAATTATCATAGAATGACCATAAAAAAAACTCTAAAACTAAACCTATACAAAGGAAAAAAAGTTAAACTTTCATATAAAACAACCCATTTGCTTTTAAATGCTATCATTATATCAGGAGAGGTTTTTGTTTGTGAGTCTTCGAAACTACATTTTAAGTAATATAAAAAATTTCCAACTACAAAAGATTTTTTTAGCATGCCGGAGCTGATCTTTAGAATTTTTTACGAAGCATGTTTTCCGGATTTTCTCTCTTAGACTTTGAATAACGAAAAACTGAAGTGTTGTTGCTGAATATTGTTTAAAAAGTGTAAATTACATACGTGTTTCCAAAACTGTAAATTTTGTGAAAATCGGTTGAGAAACAAGAAAGATATAGCGATTTTAAGCACGGAGAGTCAAATTGACACTAAAGGTCTGATTAAGGAGTTTTTTGTCTGGATTTTCAGGGTTCGTCCATAAAAAATAATGATGCAAAATTAATGATTTCAAGAACTCATTGAGGGTCCCCGATTTTTTTTTTATTTGGATGCACCCGAATATAGTCACAAGCCACCAAACTTCCTATAGTGTCATATCTACACCCAAGAGCGGATTAGGGTAAATACGATAGTGTCAATTTGAAACTTTTAGCAATGCTTGTAGCTTAAAATAGCTAAATTTCTATGGTATGGTATGCTGAATTAAGGACTGAACAACCTTAAACGGTTGGCTGATTGAAAAACAATTTTTAACACCACTTTTATACATTTTTGAGTTTGAGCCAAACTCGTTTTTTGTTTTTACAATATTTTGCTTAGCTTAACACTTTTATTTTAAAGAGAAAGAAGATAGGAAAGGGAAATATGAAAATAAAAAGAATTATAGACGAAGATCGATAGCTTTTAGAAAAAGATAGATTTCGAGCATGTAGTCCAAATCTAGCACAGCTAGTACATCTCTCACTGGGACGTTAGGTGGTTTTCCTCGGGCCCGAAGGGAGTCTATGAAATTCGTTCTGGCGACAAGATGGACCTCACACGAAACTACAGGATTTGTTGAAGCATGTTTTTCGAATTTTATTCTTTGTCAATAACAAAAATAAATGATCATGGCTTATTATTCAAATATTGGCAGAAAATTCTTTTTGAGTCACTTTACAAAATTTCTTAAACTAATTTTTTTTTGTAAAAATCGGTAGCAGATAACTACCTACAGCTGTTTTAGTTAGGAATATCAAATTAACACTCCTAGAACTATGACAGGTTAAAAAACTTGGGACGGATGAGACTTAAAAGCAAATAAAATATATAATTGAGAAATGGTAGACTTCTTAGCTCATTTAACTGAAAATAGAACAAATCGTTATCTATATATCTCGCGTGAGCTTTCATTACGTCGTATGAAACAAAATGTAAACAAAGAGTTTTATTACGAAAACATTCAAAAACTGACATAAACTAGTGGCAATTTCTTTCCATTTAGAATATTTGTAGCCTGGACAACATATTCTATATGTGAAATACACGTTTTGAAGTTGTTTTGATAGCTTTTGCAGCAGTTTTTCTGTGAATTCTTAAGATGTTTCATATGACGTAATGAAAGCTCACGCGAGATATATAAAAAGCCATTTCTGTATGTTTGTTTGTTTGTCCTCTATAGACTCAGCCGTCTTAAGAGCTAGAGGTCTTAGATTTGGAATGGATGTTCATTAGGACCAGGAATGATGAAAAATATTTTCAGATTTTCGGAAGACCCCTTCTGAAGGGGGTCGTCCGTACAAGACAAATATTGTTTTTGCGATATTGACGTTACTTTTCGTCGGATTGGGATGAAAATTTGCACATAGGAGTTATTGGACAAAAAATTGATTCCTCTCATCCAAGTTACAAACAGGCAGTGTTCGGCATCGCTAATTGAAAAATTAGCGGCGCTAATTAAATCGCTAACTCATTCAAATTTAGCGATCGCTAATTAAAACCGCTTAATGAGCGGAAAAATGTATCGCTTCAAGCATAAAGCGCTAATCGCTAATCGCTAACTGTTGATAAACAATAACGTAAACAGGATGGCAATAGCATGGATTATGGTTGCATCTCAATTCGTTTGCTCAAATACTTTACAAACATAGTGCAGATTGTTTTTTGTGCCCAGTCTGTTGAAAAATCTTAAACCAGGTTTCACTTTTTTTTCAAACTTTCAAAATAGTAATGCCAAATTCTCATGATAGAAGCATTGCCAAACGTGTATCTAAAAAACTAAATGAAATAAATATGCAAATTCATTCTATGGTGATACTATCTTATTTTTATTTTACCAGATTTGAAATACTTGTAAAAATACTGCTTTGTGAAATGTAAATATCTCATCCACTTAAAAAAAGTTGTAAAAAGCGGATTTTCCCAGCATTTATTATTCGAGACTTGAAGTGTGAGATAGTAATCTGAGATCTAAAAAAACTTAGAAATTTGGAAAAGCTTTTGAAAATCCATCGATTAACCTAAAAAGCACATTTCAACAAATCACCGCATGTGGACGACCATGCTAAAGTCATGTAAAATATTGATCAAGTAGGCCGTTTACTGTACTTTTGAAAGCAAAAAACAGTATCTAAAAATTGACCTTCTAGCTTTGAATTATATAAATGATGTTTAAAATAGTTTAATACTGTTTAACAATATTTATTGAATTGTTTGTCTGAGAATGTTGAGAAAAGAAGTACTTAAAGAGAAAAAAAGTTAATCTGTATGAGGCACTTCTGCCCAGAGACCATTCGAAGTGACCGTTTTCACTTGGAGCGCATTTTGGTGTAAGAATGATGCCCGATGTCTCCTTTACTTGTCAAATAACAAAAAGTCTACTTCTATCAGTAATAATTTGTGAATTTGAAACAAGTAAATGGAAGTTAGCGTTCTTCATTTAGCGGAACCAAAAATAGCGGAACTTTTTAATTCGCTAGCTCAATCAAAATTTAGCGGCAAAATTAAACCGCTAACAAAAAGTTATCGGACTAACTAGCGATTAGCGAATTAGCGTTTTTGTGCCGAACACTGCAAACAGGGGTCGTCCATATTAACTATTCACTGTTAATGCGATATTGCCGTTATTATACATCGGATTCAGATGAAAATTGGAACACGAAAGTTTTGAGGGACGAGTAATGGATTTCAGGTATTAAATTCAGTGTAAGGGACCAGCAAAAGGGGTCGTCCATATTAACCTTTCAATATTTTTGCAATATCGTCGTTAATTTACATCGGATTGGGATGAAAATTTGCACACGGTAGTTTTTAAAATCGGGCAATCGATTTCAGATGTTAAATGTTTTGCCAGGGGTCGTCCATATTAATTGGGTTATCACGTTTTTAGCAATATTGACATTATTATGCAATGGGTTGCTCGGAAAATTTTCACCCGGGAGTTTTAAGGGAAGGGCAATCAATTTCAGATATCAAAGATTGTATAAGAGGTCACAGAAAGAGGTTTACCTTTTTGGCAATAATTGCGTTATTATGCAACGATCGAGTCGAAATTTTTACACGGGGTTTTTTTTGGCACGGGCAATAATTCCTGATTTCAAATTTAGTAGCAGACGACATAAAAAGTCATCGTCCAATATTTTTGCAATTATTACTTAAAAATGAATTCGAAAGTGCATCTCGCAAATGCTTGGCAATTGACTTTCATACAAACTGTTCATAACATACTCCAAGTTAAAAGCGAAACGGAGTTCGTATGGGATCAGCTAGTTTTGAATAAATCCGAGTAAAGAAATATGTGGGTACCTACATCAGAAAACGAATATCATAGCTGTTTATGTTTGATTTTGTGGAGATTGGCCCAACTCAATTTTTTGTAAGAAACCTAGCAAAATTTTTAATTTAAACTTTTTCCAAAAAAAACGATCAACATCAAATCTGGGCAAAATCGAGGCATTCAAAAGAATCAAGGTTGAAAGTGATACAAAAAACATTTGAAATTATTATTTTTAATTTCGAAGCACGCAAGCAGCGTTCAATTCGTATGTCAGATTTCATAAATGGTTATGATTTTTATTTTCTTGCAATTGATTTAGAAATTTCGGTGTTGGACTCAATAATTGTGATAACGCAATTTAAGTTTTTATGTTTAATTTTCTGAATCATGCTAAATGTTTAAAATGCAATGCTAACGTGATCATTCTAATACAATCAGACCATAATAAATCTTAAACAGAAAGTACTTCATACGTAAAAGAGAAATATCGCTTGAACAATTAATGGCGAAGCATTTCGGGTTCAATTACTAAAGGTGGATGTGAGTAGTTAATGAAGCTAAGCCAATTTTCTGAATCATGCTAAAATTCCGGCAAGCTCCCAAAACTTTCTAGAACATCCGAGCCGGACCGGACTTTTAGAAACTTTTACATTGACTATCTGGACAATTTCGGTTAAATCCGAGCAATGTGGAATGCTTACAGTATATAAAAGAAAACTTTATTCACACAACCATTGCTATTTGAGTTTTAGGACGACAACTTCTAACACCGAATGTGAACGGTTATTCGACCGTGACCTCGTAAATTCTCCCCCCTAGTCCCAACTAGTCAAGCACTGCCACTTGGTCACTTTTTGTTTCGGTGGGCTGAATTTTTGATCAACCAGCACACAGTACCTAGGTAGTTGTTCTAATTTACTGTTTCGAGTTAATTGTGCACACCCGCACACAAAAAGTGATTAGAAAACGATTTTTCTTCTAGTTTTATTAGCTCAAGCTAGCTACCGGTAGTTAATTTTGCGATTGTGTGTTTTTACGAGTATTTATAAAAGTTGAGCCGTTTTGATGCAACTGCAAATCGATCGACAACAAAGTTTAATATTCGAATCGAAATGGTTGTGGCAGACTACGGTGGCAATAATGGCAAGATTGTCAACGGTACCGGGGGTAACAGTCTCATGCACTCCAACTCATTCTACATGCAAAAACAGGCAAGTTAAGGACTCCTTGGGGATTGTGCTCGAAAAAATGTTAAATTTTTCATGAGTTATTGAAGGCTAACTCAATCTTATCCTTTTGCTTTTATCATCACAGGAACAACTTCGTCGGAGACGCGAGGAAGAGGAAAGGATAGCTGCTCAGAATGACTTCCTACGGAACAGTCTTCGGGGTTCTCAACGGCTACGAGCTTTGCAGGACAATCCGGTCGTTGAAAAACCCGCCACCGGTGTCGACAATGAGGCGTACGCTGATGACGAGGAGCCGGAGAAAATTATTGGTAACATTTGAAACTTCCACTGGTCTCTTCTATTAAGACCCTAACACTGGGCTTTATTTTATCCAGGATATAACGAATTAGTGTCGGCGTTGCAGCGATTACAAGGTCACCTCAACAAGCATGGTCTGGCCGCACTCGCTGGTAGAGTTACAGCGGCACAGAGCTTGCTGCTGGGTCCTGGAATTGCACGTGCTCTTGCAGCCAGAACTGCAGTCCTTGAACGACGGCGACCACGTATTCAGAATCCCATTTGCTCAAATGCTCAAGCGTTGGCCAAGGATGTAAGTCGCGAGTTCCATCGATTTATAACTCTCAATCCTTACAAATCTTTTATTTTAGTGTGTCGAATCGCTGGCTCAATCCAACTCAACTGCCGCGGTAGAACTATGTGATTTGCTATCGACCTACGAAATGGAAGGACTACTTTTGGCCCATGATCGGATCGCGTCTACCACCGATCGATCGCCAGCGTACGGCGTCAGTGCGAACTCCGCAGTGCCATTGTCATTGAACAACAACACGATGACCAGCACCACACCGGTCAAACCGTCATCAGTTATGCCATCTATTCCAAATAACACTAGCTTAGTCAATAACAATAACAATAATATAGCAAAGGTGAGTCCAATGGCGATATCCCTCAGCACCCTTAAAAATCCTATAATCTTTTATTATCTCATCCCTCTCCATAGCGTGAACCCATGAGCGTTCCTTTAGGAGTGCTGCGAGACGGCAGTCAAGATCACATAAGGATAATACAAATCGAAAAATCCTCAGAACCATTAGGAGCTACAATTCGTAACGAAGGGGAAGCGGTTGTTATAGGACGAGTAGTTCGTGGTGGGGCAGCAGAGAAATCCGGCTTATTGCACGAAGGAGACGAAATTCTAGAAGTGAACGGTATTGAGATGAGAGGCAAATCTATAAATGACGTGTGTGCCCTTCTCGGTGCAATGACTGGTACGCTCACGTTCCTCGTAGTTCCAGCTGTAAGGCCTCCAGTCGATCCAGGAATTCGAGGAACCCGAAACTGTGCGGTGCTGCATGTCCGAGCTCATTTTGATTATGATCCGGAGGATGATCGATACATCCCTTGCCGCGAGTTGGGAATCAGCTTTCAGAAGGGCGATGTATTGCATGTGATATCCCGCGATGATCCCAACTGGTGGCAGGCGTATCGTGAAGGAGAGGAAGATCAAACGTTGGCAGGGTTGATACCTAGTCAATCCTTCCAGCATTTGTGTGAATCGATGAAAATGGCCAATGCTGGTGATGTAGGTTTGCGAGCACGTCGCGATGCCAATGGGAAAGCGGGCGGATTCACTCTACTATGTGCACGGAAGGGGCAGAAAAAGAAGAAGAAGGCCAGTAGCGAACACGGATACCCTCTGTATGCAACCACCACAGCCGAAGATCCCGACCCGGAGGAGATTCTAACATACGAAGAAGTTGCCCTATACTATCCTCGTGCATCTCACAAACGACCTATCGTACTTATTGGACCGCCCAACATTGGAAGACATGAACTGCGACAAAGACTCATGGCTGATTCGGAGAGATTTGCAGCTGCAATACCTCGTAAGTTTTTTTTAAGACTTTCAAATAAAAAGTGTTTTTCACATTTCATTAAAATGCATGATTTTTCGAAAACATATACTCACGCCCTAGTTTTTTGCAGATACATCGCGACCCCAAAGGGAGGGTGAAATACCTGGTCAGGACTACCATTTCATATCAAGGCAACAGTTCGAATCGGATATCCTGGCTAGAAAATTCGTCGAACATGGCGAATATGAAAAAGCCTATTATGGTAAGTACTACATACCTATCAATCGAAATTATATCGTTGAAGTTATTTTTCGATCAACAAAATAATTATTATTTTTTCAGGGACCTCACTGGAAGCTATTCGGGCGGTTGTGGCAAGTGGTAAAATTTGTGTGCTAAACCTACACCCACAGAGCCTAAAACTGCTGAGGTCATCAGATTTGAAGCCTTACACAGTCCTGGTGGCGCCGCCAAGTCTGGAGAAGCTTCGTCAGAAGCGAATACGAAGCGGCGAACCATACAAGGTATTACTTAAAACAGATTTTAATCGTTAATGCCATGTGTGCTCATATCGATTTTTACTTAACAATTGCAGGAAGAGGAGCTGAAGGAAATTATTGCAACCGCAAGAGACATGGAAGCACGTTGGGGGCACCTGTTCGACATGATCATAATCAACAATGATACAGAACGGGCGTACCACCAACTGCTGGCCGAAATCAACTCACTCGAACGGGAACCACAATGGGTGCCAAGTAGCTGGCTACACAACTAAGATAAGTTAGGAAGTCAGTGATTCGTTCTCTACTTATGGATATTTCTTCATTTTGTTAATTGTATGATAGAAGAAAATACCTATTGTTTAAGTCTGATAAGTCTTAGTGAAGCGTATATGAAAGTAAATTATCGTAATTTATGTAAGTAGTTCGCAACACATTCCACGAACAGAGAAAGATCCATTCCTATGCATGTACAAATCGGAATGACGACGATCGCATACGATTACTATATAGCAAAAAAATCAAAACAAAACTGCAAAATAAAATCCAATTTATAAAAATACGTCTAAGCCACGTTGTTATTTTCGTTTTTAAAACAGAGTATATAGTTTATTTTATACAAACATAGATTATTTTGTGTAAAAAGTACTTAGCAGCATTGTTTTATATGTAAATTTTATTTATCTATACAAATATTTGTACGATAATGGAGAAAAAACTGAACACAATAAAAGCAATTTCTAAATGTTAAATAAAAAAATAGTCAAACTCAAAAACCCCTTACATAATTCAATAAAAGTAACGCATTACAATATTCAATCTTAAATAACAAGAAATGAAAAAACGACGAAACATTCCCTTGAACCAGTTCGCAACAAAAGTATATATGAAAACCAACAACAAACACAAAAAAGTATTCGTGTTCACAATTTACTCTAGAAGAACAAATAAAATACAACATACTATAGGCGATAACTAGCAGGTATAACAAATTGATGAACCTTTCAAGGAAAAACACCCCACACAGATTAGTAGAGCGTTACTGAGCAAAATACATAAAAAAAAATCTAACTTGAATTCATTTCTTTCAATACAAATCAAGCATGAGGAAAGAGGGCGATAAACACGATATTTTTGATACGTATCCGTTAGTGTGTGAAAACGAAATCCTTTGCCAAAGGTAGCTACTGATGAAATATTTGAGGAGTTTGAAGAAAAAAAAAAATAGTTGACAACATTCTCTCCGGTCCGATAAAAATCGCCTTCGAAAACTACACATAAATGAACAAGAAAATGAATATTATTACGCTCAATATTATGCATGTATAGTCGTAAAAACGAATAATAAACCACCAACAGAAATAAAGAATCGTAAAGATGAATAAGTATTATACTACAAGAACTGTTATTTCTCCGAACAAGAGATTCCGAAAGAAAATATTCCCTCGGAACCAAATAATCGCAGACGTAACGTGTACGTTAGACTGCCCCAAATTTGTAGGGGAAATTCAAAACCTGTGAAATGTTATGCGCTGCAGGCTGAAATTGATCCTCGTCCTAGTACAAAATCTCATGGCAAATTTGGACCAGATCGGATCACGGGAAGGGGTCGCTCAACGAGCCTGAAGTTTGTATGGGATTTCGAGACATTTTGTTCGGGAGAAACATGAAATCCGAAGACTGCATTTCAATTAGAGTTAAGATAAGAAAGTTATTATAGGCTTCAAAAATGGGCTAACTTTTTTAAGGATGGTATTCATCACTGTTAATAAATCGAGGCGGTCGAACATATTGACGCCTCATTAACAGTGCTGAATACCACCGTTAAAAAAGTTAGCCCATTTTTGAAGCTCAATAACTTTTTATCTTAACTCTTATCGAAATGCAGTCTTCGCATGAAATATTTTTCATAATTCAGGCTTTAAGAAAACCCGTTTTTGAAAGAAATCGGAAGACTGGTTTTTCATGTTTCTCCCGAACAAAATGTCTCGAAATCCCATACAAACTTCAGGCTCGTTGAGCGACCCCTTCCCGTGATCCGATCTGGCCCAAATTTGGCATGAGATCTTGTACTAGGCCAAGGATCAATTTCAGCCTGCAGCGCATAACTTTTTCAAAAGTCGGGTCATTTGGGGCACAGTGGTGAAGGTTTAGCAGATCCAAACCACGTTATTTTTGTATGCAGTCAGTATGAAACTCACCGTAGACCACTTTGGAGAAGCTTGATTGATAAAGGGTGTCCACGAAGAAATTGCCACACTATGAAATTGCTCTAACTTTTTACCGTTGGGTAGAATACAATGAAAATTTGGGTGGATTTAGTTCATAGTGCATTTTTTACATCCTGCAAGTTTTAAAGTCCTGTGATCAAAACTCGTTGACATGAAGTCGTAAGATCTTGCGCATTCATCAGGAGAACAAGGATCTCTCGCATCGTTCCATCAGGTTGGGAATCGCGAATTCCACGGTGTCGCGAGTGATTAAGCGGTTCGAGGAACAATTGACCACCGATCGAAAGCCCAGTAGTGAAGGAAAAAGTATTCCGTACAATACTAAAAAATAAAAATCACAACCGCGTAGTTAAGGCATTCAACCGAAACACGAACGCCTCCAAGCCAAGCAGCCGCACCTAAGCCCAACTTCCCAGAAGTCCAAAACTAAGGCTGGACTTCGAACGTTCAAGGTACAAAAGGCCCCTAATCGCGACAAAACCCGTGCCAACATGCTGGCTAAATTTGAATGCTGCATCATGGACGACGAAACATATGTGAAGGCCGACTTCAAACTGATCTCCGGTAACCTATTTTTCACGGCCAAATTAAGATAAGTTCAGCGTTCCGGAGCAGGTCTGCACTCAGAAGATGTCTTAATTTGCGAATAAATTCCTTTTTTGGCAAACCATCTGCACGTGCGGGAAGCGGATTGCATCTTTCGTGACCTAGGACACGATGAACGTAGGGAAGAATGCCACCTAGTGGTAAATTCCTGGCAAAAAAAAACACGATGAAAAAACACGATGAACGGACAGATGTACATGAAAGAGTGCCTCCAGATGTTACAATTTCTAACTGGGTCACAAAAAACCCAAAGTCTAAAACCACATAAAATTTATGCGTAAGCGCCGACCGGTCTATCACACATCATAGGATAGAATCAAGCGGGAAAAAAGAAAAGTGGTTGCCGTCGAAAAAACACGCCGCGTCATTTCGAAAGCCGAAAATCCGAGGCAGAATTCCGGTTCCCGGTAATCAAACCGAATTATTAAGAAGCTTCGGGTAAGTGAATGTCAGATGACATTTTAACGAAAATAAAAATTCCGTTCCGTTCAGAATCACAAGACGGATAACGGCTAGCTGCAAACTTTCGTTAACAAAATGCTAACCGTAACCATCTCCCGTTTCCACACAGGAATTCCGGAAAGTGCTAGGGGAACGGAACCCCTTTTGATTGCGAATCGACCCGGCGAAGATCCGACGAAGATCCGACGAAATCCAGCAAAAAGAGGCCTTCTGAAAAGAGGTAGGCAAATTAAATTTGTGGTTAGGAATAAAAAACTTATGGTGGTCTTTTTGCAGGGCTTTTTTGTGGTGTGGTATTTTCCACACACACGTGGAATCGTCGCCGCGTTGGATCTTCGCTTGCAGGAGACTACCGGTGTTGGATCGCTTCAAGGGTGCTCACTGCCGAAGAGAAGTCAATTCCGGCCAGCACTTGAGGGAGCTGTTCACCTCGAAGTGAACTGTGGTGACCCTCAGTGCGCAGCGATCAACACCACCGGAGCGGATTGCAAATTATTTCAGGCACTTTTGCCTACTGTACTTTATTCCCCGGCCACTAGCGCCGTAGGGGAAGTTACCCCGGAGAACAAAACCGGGTCAGCGGTTATTTGTATTCCGGCCACGAGCGCCGAAGGGAATTTGAGTGCCGTTGTTTAAGCGCCGATTAAGGTGCTGTTTTTTTATTTCGGCCACCAGCGCCAAGAGGGACGTTGCTCGTGATCCGACCCCGAGCAATGTCCATAAGTGGATGTCGGGTTTGTGAGTGCTGATTGAGTGGCCATTTGTTCATCCGGCCCCCAGCGCCAAAAGGACCTTGCTCGTGATCCGGCCCCGAGCAAAGGCCAGTGTTTGATGCCGGGAATTGCCGCCCAACAAGGCGTTTCAAGCTTGTGTTCCAGCCTCGAGCGCTGAAGGGATTCTTGCGTCGTTTTCTTGCCGAGAAGAGGAGCGTGATGTTCCGAGCGTGAACATATCACCAGAAACATCAAGGTAAGCTTAAGGTTTATGGTTTTTATTCATTAATGGTTTGATTCGCATCTGACGCACTCTTTTCATTTCGTGCACAGATTGCAGAGCAGCAAGATTGCTGCAATTTAAAAATTCCGGCAAGAGATCTGCCACATTGGCGCCCGAATAAAATAGAACTTTTGTAAAATACTACAAAAATAAAATTTAAAATGGACATAATTGATTTGAATGATGAGGAAATTGATTACGAGCTTCGGCTCAGAAACAAATTTGACCTTGGTTTTAGCAATCGCAGAACTAAACTTAGTGCGTTGCGATCATTAATCACGGAGGAGAAAAAAGCAAACACTTTTGCTAAGTCCTCAGATCACGTGATGAATATTGAAGATAATCTCAACATATGTTTAACAAACTTAGAAGCGATCAAATTAAATACACGTAAAGCTGTCATTGATAACGATTCGAATTCGAAAAAGCAATTGCTTTCGCGTCTTGAGCATTACCGTAATAGATTGGATTTAATTCCTAAGGATCAACCGCGTAGTGAGTTACTAGTGCAACTTACAAGTGAAGTGAAACAGTTACATACAATATTGACATCGAATGAAGATACTGGTGGTGTAGACAACACTCAGCTTGAGGCAGCAGCAAATTTGACGATTTCGGACAGTATGCCGAGAACATCCAGCCCTTTTAGAGGATTCGGTGAAGAGGATTTGAGGAACGATCGAAGCACCAGGGGTGCAACCGTACCATCGACAGATCCGGTCAATTTAAGTCGTCGGATGGAAACTATGCAGAGAACTGGAGCAATCCCCAAATCCAACACCAACGCAGATGCGAGACGTGACATCGATTCCAACAAAAGGAATCAAACGGAGCTGTTGGAAGAGATCTTGGAAAGACTGAGGCAGTTACCCATTGCGCAGCCACAACAAGTAATCCAGAATCATCAGACACTTCATCAAAACACTAATGCAGCTCTGCAGCAAGTAGAGATGCATCAGGCGCCGCCGTTACCAGATCGAGGCAATTCTCAGAGGCATCGAGGTTTACATCGGGAGAATCAGAACAATGAAATGTCGCAGGAGCTCCGAGATGAAGTATTGCTTTCGATACTCAGGGAACAGAATAGGCATCAAAGAGGACCAAGAGGAAAACCAATTCACGCCTGGCCTTTTAAGTACGACGGAAAGGGTAGTCCTTTGGATCTGATTGTTTTCATTAAGAAGGTAGAGAAATTTGCAATGACTGATGACATGAATGGTGACGAGTTGATGTCACAAATAAAATTTTTGCTACACAGTAAACGAAAATTACCGAGTTCGGTAATTTATTTTACAGAACCAGTTCTGCAATTCGAAAATTTTCGGTAATTGATCAATTTGACAGCTTATTTTTACCGAGTTCGGTGAATCAATTCTTGATTTAACGAAGTTCGTTAGTTTTCATGTAAACAAATCGCTTTGCCATAAATTTTCGGTAATAAAACACCGAAAACTGTAAATCAGTATCGCGGTCAACACAAACGTGAAATATCAAGCGTCTCTTTCTGGCAGCTTTGAGCGCAACTGTCTCTCTCTAATAATCGATATGTATTAGTGGCATCCCGCTTGCGCTCTAGGAAAAGCAAAGCAGGAAAAAACGTATGCGCGTGTGGATGTTTTCAATCAAATTTCTGTACCGCGTGTTGTTTTCATGAGTGGTTGAAATAATAGAGAAAATATCGCGTTTTCCAGCTGCTGTTGCACCGAGCGTTGTCCCAACAACAACAACCGTCTACTTTCGGGGTCGAGTAAGGAAAGTTTCGTTTTGTAAAACTATTCCTAGTGTGTCCGATTTTTGAGGTCTTTTACAGTTTCTTAAATGACTGCGGTAAGTTTTCATTTAACTTTTTTTTAGTTTTCCACGGGAGTAAACAAGCATCGAGATGCAGAGCTCATCGAGATAAACTGCAAAAAAAAAAGAATGATGAAAGAATTTGCTCTCTGATCCGCCGTTCAAACCAGTACAATTTATGACCCGGAAACGCCGGGTTCCAATTCGAACCTCTTTCTCTAATAATCTTATGCTCTGTCTAGGTTCTAACACTTCCAATGTGGCCCGTGGATTTCGAGACACTCTACCTATCAAAAGAATTCTGAGCTCTCCACTGGAGGATGTCGTTCGTTCGATCGACAAAAAAGCGTCTGCCTGAAGAATATTAACGACACCGGATTAAAACAGTCGTACCGTGGAACAGGAAACGTTGAACATAAAGCTGGCCCACACGCCAATGGAGTCAGGTGTCAGCCCACCTACAAGAGAACCGATTTCGACATTCGTGAACAAACGGAAGGCTAATACTCGGCATTGGAACATGGAATCATCCCGGGTGTTTCCTTTACTGCGAAGTCAGCTGCAAATAATCCGGTTTAAAACTTAAAACGATGCTGTTTGAAGACCTAGGATTAAGAATTTTTGGTGAGTTTTTTTTATTATTATTAATGGGTCGTATGATGGCCCATAAGATTGAGCTGCACACCAAAAATTTTATAAAATTAATCTAGACAGAAACGCTTGAAGACCTAAAGAGGTTTCAATCTAATTTGAAATTGATCTAATTCTACATCATTTTTAATTTAAACTTTACTGCATCATGATCTAATCCACGAAAGATGCAATTTTCAATCACATCAAACATAAAATTCACAGCATGTGTGATTGGATTCTAGCGTAACATCACATTTTCTCACAAGAGACCTAAATTTAAATTAGAGATGATGTAATTTTATGTACGAAATGACAATTTGGCAACCCTTCAAAGAAAAAGAATCAAAAACAAATGCAAGAGTAAACAACATATTTTGGTGCGAAATGCCGTTGAAAATTTCTGTTTTGAAGTGTTGTAGCAGGTAAATAAGGCGGTTCCCTTTTCCTCTTTTGGTTCAGCATTGCACGATAGTAATGCATAAGGTAAGGCAAACATAAATGTTCTGGTTCATGTAGCCCAAAATCGACACCAGATTTCCTTATCCGTAGCCGCTACAGCCAACTTAAATCCCATTTTGACAAAGTTTCTGGCCACATAGTAAAAAAAATGGATTGAAGAGGATACCAAGAAGATCATGATGGGTAAGTCGTTCTACCCCTTCCGGCTACCGATGGAATAGGAGCGAAACTAACGTTGGACGAAAACGATGATGGCGCTACCTCCAGCTAGTCCGGGTAGTTTGTCTTATTGTTAAAACAAATGGCCCGGGTTCCACAGCCCTTGGGCAGACGGCGGTTAATATGGTAAGTTTTATTACGACAATCTAATGAGAAACTACGTTGTAAAATTTATAACAATATTTTATCTTTGTAGGTTGGTTTTGGAAGAGTTATGTGCCACAAGTACAGCAATATGGCACCGATACTATGAGCTCCCATCAGTCGATCAATCCGCGTCCGATCAGTCGGACCAGACGATATAATTACCAGCGTTTCCAACCAGCAGCTTCACCCTGCTATTCATGGGCATAAACATGTTCTCGGGTAAACCCAGGTGAACATTCTGAGGACTTTTTGGTTCAATCGATGGTTCAAGATCCGGATTCTACCGGAAAATATGGTGACCAAGTCAGTGTCAGATTAACCAGCAGGGCAAACCGTTCTATGCGCTTAATGGCAACCGCTTTTGCACAAATCATTTGAACAAAATGGAAATGAGTGCTGTTTGCCTGAAACTATTCTGATAACGGCACCAATAGTGTCTGAAATTTTTGAACCAGCTTATTGGTCTTTATTGCAAACCACTGGATTAAAGCAATGGGAAATTGAATGTTCCGGAAGTACAGCTGTCGTTGTTGAAAGCTACTAAAATATTATGAAACCAGAACTAATTGAGTAAGCATCAATTAATAATCTAAATGATCACTTTAAATAAGATTCGATAATGATTGTTTTGTTTTTTTTAGTTCTTTTCGAAGGGTTCATCAAGAAAACCTTGTTGCGACGACAATTTAACACCCCATGTTATTTGATTCAATATAAAACTGCTGGACTGATTATGGTACTGTCTGGTGTGCTTTTTTGGAAGGATGATGACTTTGTCCAGACAAATCTTTTTTGAAGGAATATTCACTGACCTAAGAATCAGGTAAGAATTGAAAATCCAGAGCATCATTAACAATTCTGGTCTGATGAGCATTGCGAGAGAGATGTTTGTTGGTAATTAACTTAACATTCGTGAATTAGTTTAGTGGTTGAAGTGATTGATCGGACTAGGCAAATGTATAGAAGCCTTTGCAGTGCTCAATTTTATCAAAACACAAAATTAGTCAGAAGATACGCTAAAAATCAATTGACAAAGCACTATGAAAGTTTAAAAAAGCTTGCTTCGTTAGGAGAAGGAAAAAACACCAGAAAGTTTAAGCTTTTTGTATTTCTTTCTACCTAATAAGAGAAAATAAGAATAGAATACGATATCTTCTGGAGTTTGTTTCCTTCTAATCATACATTAACGATGGTTTTAAAATTTTAATGGTTGGTTGGATCAATACTTCCTCATCTCATCTTTTATAACTATATCCCGAGAACAGATTTTGTTATTTCATATGAGCACAATTTTTAATCGCCTTTGAGTAGACAATTGCTGCTTTACTATTCGACTATTTCGTCGCTTACTGGTAATGTTAGCGGCTCTACATAAACGTATGTATGTAAATACATCTTTGAGAAAAACAAATGTGTTAAATTTTCCAAAGTACAAATATAAAGGTTTCACTGGGCAGCTGTATAATCGATCTGTTTTTTTTTTCTAAATTAAGTTTACTTAATTCAAGTCAATGTGATTATAAAAATAATACAAACTAGCATATTTGCATATTTGATCCCAATCATATTTTTCTAAACAGCTTCTGTATTCGAACACACCATTCGGTCCCAACAGTGTTTGACTAGCGAGTGACTACTGTAATGATATAGGAAGTTTGAAAAATCTACGCTATAATGTATTAATAAATCTGTTTTATGTTAAACACTTGATTACACAAAAGCTTTGGTAGAATATGACAATAAACTAAAAATTTGCTCATGGAAATGTTTGTCTCCGAAATCTTATGTCATCCGAAATTTACCCTACGCAATATAATTTATGAAAAAATCTAATTTTAAGTCAAAAGCGATGCTTCATTGTTGTGCGTCCAATTTCACATAAATTTAAAGCATTTATGATTTAATATTTGGTCGAATATGTCATACAATTAATGTCTGAGAATTTATGGCTTCAAGCGTTTCTGTTTCACCTTGTGGGCTGTGGTCGTCATTTTCATCTTTCAATCCGGTTTTGGAATGGATGCCTGCATGACAATGTGCTTATTAAATAAACTGCGGTAGGCACCAGGATCCTGGAAAAGCTGGCCGGATTTCCCGAAATTAAAATCCTCATCCCTCCGGCGCTGTTCACCTTTGCAATCATGCTTTTCAAAAAGGTGCTCATGACCGGAAAGCGTCCAAATGAGGGAATGGGTTGGGATTCGTTGGGGCTTCGCATTCGATAAGCTGCCGGTTCTCCTAGTCGTTGATCTGATGATCGGACCCGGTACCTTGCTTCGCTTTTCGCTGCCGTAGATTTTTCTTCGTAGACCCGCGGACTTGGAGAATTGCTGGGAAAACTAACAGCAATATACGCAAGTGTTTATTCATAATCATTACCATGAGTTTAGTTGTTCCACCTTAACTCACAATATTTTTTTTTTAGGCCAATATTTATTGAAAACTGTAACATTTTAGGTAATTATTGTCGAAAATACTAAAACGTTCAGTAATTTCAGCTTATTATTCACAGCGCATAACGCGAGATAATCAGAGTCTCCAAATGACACTAGAAGCGAAAGTTTTTAATTCTGATGAGCACAGATTAGTCAATTGTTTTTTCTTATAATTAATTTTTTAGATACCTTTAAAACCATTATAATAACCATTATCGGCCTAAGGCCGATGACATAGTGAGTGCGATGCGATGCGAATTGGCGGAAAATTTACGGACGCAGCCTACGCGAACTCGAGCGGCGGAACAAATTGACATCTGCTTCGCCGCGTTGAGTATGTCAGGTTTAAGCGATTCACAGAGATGCCAATATGCCTGATTTTTCAGGGATTGCCTGATTTTTCGAGGCTCTGCCTGACAACCTGAAGAGCCATTGAATTTCCCTGATTTTTCAAAAAATGTCTGATTTTGCCTGATTTTTGCGAATGTGATGAAAAATGGGTAGTAAGGAACTAAATTAGAAAGATTCCCATTAATTCATATCTTAAAAAGGGAATGAAAAGGAAGCTTTCGGCTTTGATTCAGTAGAATTATGCAACCAAGTAGGCCCACAGTAATGTAGAGTGGTGACCAAAAAAAAAAAAAGTTATCACTTTTAGAGGAATTTCCGTTACTTATGTAGCCTGATTTTGCCTGATTTTTATTTCACCAGTTCCCTGATTTTTGAAAATATATGTTGGCAACCCTGGCGATTCACATACATTTTCATCAAATGTGGTTCACCGCATTGAACCGCATTCACCGCATCGCATCGCATCGTATTCACTATGTCATCGGCCTAAGTCTCATTGTGCTCATCAAAATTAACAAATTTTGCTTAAAGTGTTTTCTGGAAACTTCGATCATCTCGCTTAATGCGCTGTGCATCATAAGCTGGAATAACCGAACGATTTAACGGTTTTCGGCAATAATTACCGAAAAATTTTCCGTTTTCGGTAAATATAGATGATATTTCGGTGAAAATTACCGGTTTTTCGGTAAAAATTACAGATTTAAATTACCGATTTTTCGTTAATTATTACAGGTATTTCGGTAAATTTCGCCAATTGTTCGGTAAATATTACTAAAATTTTTCACTTTATTCGGTAAAAGTCAGTGAAGTTTCAGTTATAATTACAGATATTTCGGTAAAATCTACCGGTTGTTCGGTAAATATTACCGATTTTTGGTAAATAAAAACACCGTATTTCGGTAATACTTACAGATATTCCGATCGCAATTACAGGTTTTTCGGTAATAATTACTGGTTTTTCGGTAAACTACACCGGTTTTCGGTACATATTAACAAGCTTCTATAGTTTTTCGGATAAACATCACCGGGCTTTCGGTTAAAATTACAGACATTTCGGTTCAACAATACCGGTTATTCGGTAATCTAACGAGCTGTCACGTTGACAACTGTCAATAATTTGACAGATGATCAGCCGAGTTTCGATAATTTTTACCGAAAAAGGTCTGTAATATTTGACAGCTGTCACTTCTCTGCCATGAGAAAAATTACCGAACGGTTTAACGAACTCCACATGTTAGGATTTCGGTAAAAAAATTACCGAACTCGGTAATTTTCGTTTACTGTGTAGTTGGCAAAGCTTTAGACTGGTTTTGCTTGTCATGCAACGCATATATTTCCTGGGACGAATTCAAAACAAAAATTAAACAACAATTCATTCCGCGAGACTTTGCACAGTTGATAAGAAAACAAGTATATTGCAGAGTACAAAAGCCGAATGAATCTTTTGAAACTTTCAATTGGGAAATGACTCTAATGTTTGGTGCAGCTGATCCTCCATTTTCGGAGATGGACCAATTCCACATTATTAGGACGAACTTGAATCAACACTTCAGGCTAGTAACTACACAGTAAACGAAAATTACCGAGTTCGGTAATTTTTTTACCGAAATCCTAACATGTGGAGTTCGTTAAACTGTTCGGTAATTTTTTCGGTAAAAAATAAACGAACATCGGTAAATGAAGAATCGATTTACCGACGTTCGTTTATTTTTTACCGAAAAAATTACCGAACAGTTTAACGAACTCCACATGTTAGGATTTCGGTAAAAAAATTACCGAACTCGGTAATTTTCGTTTACTGTGTATCGCCGCTCAAGTTTCATCACTGGCTAGCTTAATCAAAGTATGTGAAGAGGTGGATGAAGCGAATATCAATAGTGGTAGTTTCGCAGCAAATTCAAATCGACCACAAGAATTAGGACGAGCAAACGTTTACAGACAGCTTAGACCACAGATGCAGAGGGACAATAGGCCAACAGTTCAACACGGAATAAACGCAATTGAAAGTGAGAACACACAACAATGGAATTCGTCGTTGATGCAGCATAACATGCTAGACTCATCACAAAAGTACGACAGCAATATACCTCTAGATCCATCGATACACAACTATCAATCCACAAGGGAAAGACAGACCGAAGTATCCGAATTTGGAAATGAACTGAATGGTGCAGGTTGCAACGCAGTTCAAGTGGACAATAAAGGGCAAAACTTCAGAATGATGAATCGCCAAACACCAATCAACCCGACAACGACATTGAGATGCTGGCAATGCGGCAGAGATGATCATTTCTTTCTAACGTGCCCTTTCCCGAAAACACACCTGTTTTGCTATCGTTGCGGGAAGCAAGGTTACACGGTACGGAACGGTACTGATTGTATCCAAATGGCCAGAGATCTCATGCAAAGCCATCCGGGAAACGCCCGAGGCGGCAACTGCTAGAGGGTCCAACTTTGCTGCCGAAAACCAAACTCGACCCCATCAAATGTACAGTTAAAAACTTCGGCCAGTCAAACATAGCAGTACACAACATCACCACAATTGACAACAGGCCGTATCTTGACGTGACATGCAGAGGAATCCCGATGAAAGGCATGCTGGACACAGGAGCAATGTGTTCACTCCTAGGAGGTAGTAAAACCAAAATTGCGGAAACTCTTAAACTACAGAAAATTCCAGGACGAGGATCAATATTCACAGCCGATAACACAAAACACAACATATCACACTACGTCATGCTGCCGCTAGAACTCAATGGTAAGCGACACGTTATGCCAGTAATATGCTTAGAGAACCTACCTGACAGTTTTATTCTGGGAATGGATTTCTTTAACAAATTTCAAATGAAATTACTCGTGAACAGCATCGCAGAAGACAACAATGCTCGCTTAAACAGTCTATCTGAGCAACAAAAACAGCGATTGAAAGAAGCAGTGGAAGAATTCCCTTCATCTGAATCGACAGGCAAGCTAGGAAGAACACATCTGTACACTCACACAATTGACACCAATGGAGCAAAACCAGTGAAGCAACGGTTCTACACAATGTCTCGCTTCATTCTGCAAGATGTTAATAAGGAAGTTGACAGGATGTTAAAGATGGGTGTGATAGAAGAAGCTTTCTGCTGTCCGTGGAACTCTCCTGTAGTAGCAGTTCGTAAGAAAGACGATTCGATACGCTTGTGTTTGGACGCAAGAGGACTGAACAAAATCGTAGTGCCAGAAGCTTTTCCCATTCCTCAAATAGCAGCAATAATGCAGAATCTCAGCGGAAGTAAATGGTTGGCGTCAATCGATCTAGAAGCAGCTTTTTGGCAAATACCTTTAGACCACGCCTCGAAACCAAAAACTGCATTCACAATTCCCCAGCGCGGTCATTTCCAGTATTGCGTAGTTCCATTCGGACTTTGCACTGCTAGCCAGGCACTTGCCAGAGTTATGACGAGTTTGTTTATTGATTTGGAACCTGAAGTTTTCGCATATCTGGATGATATAATCATCGCAGCCAATTCCTTCGACAGATTTGTACACCTGTTAAAAGAAGTAGCCTATCGACTCCGAAACGCAGGATTCACCATTAACAAAAAGAAATCGAGCTTTTGTTTACCCAAACTGAAATATTTAGGGTACGTTCTGGACGAGAACGGGTGGAACATTGACCCCGACAAAACATCAGCAATCACCAATTTCCCACAGCCCACTAACCGAAAAGATGTCCAACGTTTTCTAGGTATGGCTGGCTGGTACAGGCGCTTTATCAAGAACTTCGCCAAAGTTGCTGTACCACTGACAGAACTGACGAGATCCAAAACGAAATTTCGATGGTCCGAAGATGCCGAATTAGCTTTTCAACGTCTCAAACAATGTCTAACCACTGCACCAGTTCTAACAACGCCAGACTACACAAAACCTTTTCAAATAGCATGTGATGCTAGTGAAATAGCCATCGGTGGAGTCCTGACTCAAGGAGAGGATGCAGAGGAAAAAGCTATTTGTTACCACTCAGAGAAACTTTCATCGTCTGAACGAAAATATTCCCCAACGGAGCGTGAATGCTTGGCGGTTATAAGATGTATTGAAAAATTCAGGGGATACGTCGAAGGCTCCCGATTTATCGTGTATTGTGACCATGCTAGTTTGAAATATCTTCGAAACATGAAAAACCCTTCAGCTCTGATGTCCCGATGGATTCTGCGACTCAACGCCTTCCAGTTTGATATAAAATATCGAAAAGGAGCATTGAACAAAGTACCAGACTGCTTAAGCAGAATCGAAATCAACTCACTACAGCTATCCAACGATCCATGGTATTCGAACTTAGTGAAAGGAACTACCGAAGATCCCGATAAATTCCCGAATTTTCGCATCGTTCAAGGTGAACTATTCAAACACTGCACCACTACAGATGAAGTTGGTGCAAGAACGCACGTTTGGAAGCAGGTTATTCCCGATGAAGCAAGGCAGGAGGTAATACGAAAGCATCACGACATACCTACAGCAGCGCACCTGGGTGCAGATCGCACGTTGCAGAAAATTCAAAAATCATTCTATTGGCCAAACATGGCAGTAGACGTCAAGAAATATGTACGAAACTGTTCCGTTTGCAAGGCAGTCAAGGCGCCAAATGAATGCTTAACACCGACAATGGGAGGTCTGAAACCTGCAGCTCAACCATGGGAATTAGTATCGATCGACTGGGTCGGTCCGCTAGTAAGGTCGAAGAAAGGGAATACAGTAATCCTCGTGATTGTCGACTGGTTTACAAAATATGTAATCGCTCAACCGTTCAGATCTGCTGAAACTGGCGGAATGATAAATTTTCTAGAGAAATATGTATTCCTTAAATTCTCAACGCCTCGCATAATACTAACAGACAACGGATCTCAATTTAAAGCCATTGCGTTTGTCTCCTTACTCCGAAGATACAAGATTGAGCACATGAAAACTGCTTTCTATTCACCAATGTGCAATAACGCCGAGCGAGTGAATCGCACACTCATCACTTGTGTACGAGCACTCATCGATGACGACCACCGATCATGGGACGAACATCTGCAGCAGATAGTTTGCGCGATCAACACAGCGAGACACGAAGTATCCGGGATCTCGCCACACTTCGCTAACTACGGCCGAGAAATGATCGTCTTCACCGAAAACTACAAGATACAGGATCTGAACGCTTCCAAAAATCCTCAGGAAGAGCAGGAGAAACGAATCAAAGCACTATCTAAAGTACATGACTTTGTAAGACAGCGAATTCGAGATGCTCACGAAAAAAGCAGGGCAAGGTACGACCTTCGAGCCCGAAATAGGAGTTTCGAAGTAGGTCAACTAGTTTGGAGAAGATCGTTTCAGCTTTCATCGAAGTCAAAACAGGAAACGAAAAAACTGGGACCCAAATTTGTTCCTTGTTTCGTAAGAGAACGGATAGGCGCTAACAACTACCGATTAGAAGATGTCTCCAGCGACTACCAGGGTGTATACCACGCCAAAGACATCAAATCGGATTAAAATCCTGCTCCATTATAGAAATCAGCTATGTAAAATGACAATCCACACAGTCAGCCAACGAACAACAATAAAACCCGCAAAGCGGCGAAGAAATCAAACCGTCAACCGAACGAGAAACATCGGAAAATAATCAGCTATGTACGAAGGCAAATATAAAAGCCAACCAACAAACAACACCAAAACACGCAAAGCGGCAAAGCAGACCCTCCGTTCATCGAAAAACCGGTAACAACACAGCTATGAACGAAGATAACATCAACCTACAAACAACTTCAAAACACGCATAGCGGTAAGCAGACACTCCGGTCACCAAAAGAACAAATAACAACATCGAAACACGCATATCGGCATCGGCAAACCACGCAGCTACGAAAGACGACAACCAAACAGTCAACCAACTAGCAACATCAAAATACGCACAGCGGCAAAGAAATTAAACCGTTCACCGAGTGCTAAACATCACAACAAGAAACAGCTATGAACTACGGCAAAGTCAACGAACTACGTCGAGAACTAACATCAACACTAAAATACGCACAGCGGCTAAGAATCAATCCTTCACCAAAAAACAAAACATCACTACACCACGCAGCTATGAACAATGACTAAAGTCAACCAGCAACATCCAGAACTACTAGCAACATCAAAACACGCACAGCGGCCGAAGAAAACAATCTAGTTCTTCGAACGTGTGATATCGCTAGAACCACGAAGCTGTAAAAAACGACAAAGTCAACAAACTATGCCTAGAACCACTAGCAGCATAAAATACGCCTCGCGGTACCAAAAAATGCTCTTTGACAAAAAACGAAACAACATCAAGCTTTACTAGACTGCCATACCTGTAAACAACTGTTAGTAAGCACCAATCATTCGAAAACACCAACAGGTAGAACAACCTGAAGTCGACACAGTTATGAATGAAGACATCAGTCGCCGAACCATGCTTGGAAACATCTGTCAAGCTAAAAATACGCAGCGCGGTTAAGTAAAAATACTTCAAGTTAATCAATGAACAATAATGTCAATTGAAAATTATCGCTAATCGGTCAAGACTCTAAGTCATCATATCGCAAAATTAATGTTAAACAAATCAAAATCCAAGGCAAAATATTCCATTCTTATCATGTCCATAATTCCTCACTGTAGTATAATCAGATATTGTAGTTCTAAAGCCATAATAATCAAACCCTCAACAAACATACTCCACCAACCATAACCTAAGCAATAGCCACCCCATCAAACGAAGAATACAGATGAATGTTCTACGGAGAGAAGCAAATACAATAGTACCTATGAAGCACATCTTCCAGAACTTAGCTGGAATGCTGATTGACACAGAATGCAATCAGTTCGAATTTTAGTTCAAGTATTAGCCCGAACATAAGCTGCAAGCGCTATGCAGTTTTGTGAGACACCAAGACACTCGTAGCTGCAAATTGCGGAAGGATTTATCGAGAGTGTATTACTTAAGTTTGAGTCTTCTTCCAAAGAACTACCATCATCAAATAACCACACCCAAAAGCCACCAAACCATAGCCCAAGACCAAAGAACCATTCAACCACACCACAGAGAAAAATCCGAACAGGAGAAGCATATACGTTATCAGTAAGCAAATTTTCCAGAGCATAGCTGGAAGGCTGACAACGAGATCAGCGAAGCTTAAGTTCAAGCATTAGCACTAAGTTAAATTGCAACATTTCGCAATTGTAAGAGATATCAAACACTCATCGTAGCTGCAAAGATCGCAGAGAATAATTTGTCGAGAGTGTATTAGTTAAGATAACAAGACTTCTCCTGTTAAAAGACCGACACATAACGCTGGTAAAATTTTGTGAATTTGTCATAAAAATTCACAAAATTTTAAGATAAATTGTAGATTGTGTTACAATTTCTAACTGGGTCACAAAAAACCCAAAGTCTAAAACCACATAAAATTTATGCGTAAGCGCCGACCGGTCTATCACACATCATAGGATAGAATCAAGCGGGAAAAAAGAAAAGTGGTTGCCGTCGAAAAAACACGCCGCGTCATTTCGAAAGCCGAAAATCCGAGGCAGAATTCCGGTTCCCGGTAATCAAACCGAATTATTAAGAAGCTTCGGGTAAGTGAATGTCAGATGACATTTTAACGAAAATAAAAATTCCGTTCCGTTCAGAATCACAAGACGGATAACGGCTAGCTGCAAACTTTCGTTAACAAAATGCTAACCGTAACCATCTCCCGTTTCCACACAGGAATTCCGGAAAGTGCTAGGGGAACGGAACCCCTTTTGATTGCGAATCGACCCGGCGAAGATCCGACGAAGATCCGACGAAATCCAGCAAAAAGAGGCCTTCTGAAAAGAGGTAGGCAAATTAAATTTGTGGTTAGGAATAAAAAACTTATGGTGGTCTTTTTGCAGGGCTTTTTTGTGGTGTGGTATTTTCCACACACACGTGGAATCGTCGCCGCGTTGGATCTTCGCTTGCAGGAGACTACCGGTGTTGGATCGCTTCAAGGGTGCTCACTGCCGAAGAGAAGTCAATTCCGGCCAGCACTTGAGGGAGCTGTTCACCTCGAAGTGAACTGTGGTGACCCTCAGTGCGCAGCGATCAACACCACCGGAGCGGATTGCAAATTATTTCAGGCACTTTTGCCTACTGTACTTTATTCCCCGGCCACTAGCGCCGTAGGGGAAGTTACCCCGGAGAACAAAACCGGGTCAGCGGTTATTTGTATTCCGGCCACGAGCGCCGAAGGGAATTTGAGTGCCGTTGTTTAAGCGCCGATTAAGGTGCTGTTTTTTTATTTCGGCCACCAGCGCCAAGAGGGACGTTGCTCGTGATCCGACCCCGAGCAATGTCCATAAGTGGATGTCGGGTTTGTGAGTGCTGATTGAGTGGCCATTTGTTCATCCGGCCCCCAGCGCCAAAAGGACCTTGCTCGTGATCCGGCCCCGAGCAAAGGCCAGTGTTTGATGCCGGGAATTGCCGCCCAACAAGGCGTTTCAAGCTTGTGTTCCAGCCTCGAGCGCTGAAGGGATTCTTGCGTCGTTTTCTTGCCGAGAAGAGGAGCGTGATGTTCCGAGCGTGAACATATCACCAGAAACATCAAGGTAAGCTTAAGGTTTATGGTTTTTATTCATTAATGGTTTGATTCGCATCTGACGCACTCTTTTCATTTCGTGCACAGATTGCAGAGCAGCAAGATTGCTGCAATTTAAAAATTCCGGCAAGAGATCTGCCACACAGAAGCGGCTGCTTCCTCTCCTGAAGGCCCACAACGTCCCAACAATCTTCTGGTCGGATTTGGCTCCGCCCCATCGAGAAGTACTGGGCGATTATGAAACAGCACCTTCTTAAACGATCTAAGGTAGTGAAGACAGTCGAGGAATATGCTGATTAAGCTGTGTTTGAGCTTGGGATGAATTCACATAGAGTAAGAGCTCATATTGAAACAATAAAAGTGCTTGGTTTCAAAGACCACAGCATGTTATTTGTAAAGTTCATAAAGCTTTCGGTGAATTTTATTTGTGTAGCGAAGAACGATACAATGTGGTAAAAAAGCACATATTTTAAAGATAAACTAGCTGACCCGGTGTGCATTGCTACACCTTGCAAAAACAAATGTAATTTGTAATTATTTATCCAAATTTAGATTTTTGTAAGCATTTTTTTTTAAATCAAACCTCGTCATGGTTTAGAACCAACAACTTTGAAATGAGAGCTGCAGCTGGAGTTCCGAATTACAATTTAAAGATGGTATATATCATTTACTGAAGCTTGATCTCTAAATTTGTTTTTCAAGATCTGAAATTTGTACTCTGTTTTAAAGCTTCATAATGACTCAAATAATGTCAATATTTATGGATTTTCCACCTTGTTTCCCAAAGTGGGAAGTGACGAACATCCATAAAAACATTTATCACATCGATTTTTTAAATTATGCCAAATATCCGTACGCAAAAAACCCACTTTTAAATTTTGTCCCCCACTGCTTGAAGAAGGTAGGCTGATTTACCTGGCTCGAGTTTACATAAATTTCTAATTGAAAGAAAAAGATTCGCATATTGGAATTTATTGCACATTGTACTTTATGGAAATAGAATTTTGAAAACCGATCAACAGCTTGAATCGGTACAGTTTTTTGAGTATATTCCTAAAATTCTGTATTATGAGCACTTCCAGCCCCTGATTAGGTGAAGTATTTTTTGGAGTTAAAAAAAAGCTATCGAAAAAAAACGATAAAAGGGATTTTTAATGTTGTGGGCGTCTTGCTCTACAAAACCCCTCGATCATCTACGCCTCTGAGCTCCGGTGTGACAGCTCGGTCTGTCTCCCTTGCGACGCCACAAGAAGCCAACCAAAAGAAGAAGAATACAATAAGAGTGTCTTAAAGAATGAGTTGAATAAATGTAAGCCTAGAAGTAACACGCGGTTTTAATTGCTCCGACAATTCAACTATATTTTAACGGTTTTAATTAGTTATTTCTTATGAGTTCGCATTCTAATTATTCGGCCACCGTGCGGGGCGTGAATTCATAAAAGTGGCGACTTCGGAAGTGGAATTTTACTCGAGTTTTTAAGCTAAAACCCTTCGGGTAAAACGTCGACCACGTGGAAACGTAGAAGAATGAATTCTTCTCATGAGGGCATTTCGGACCAAGTTCCGACCGAAAACGGTCAGCAGCAGCCTACAAATGGTGCCAGGAACCCTCCTCCATCGTTTCCTCAGCAGCCGTTCATACGTCCACCAGTTCTCCAGCAAGTTCCTCCATCTCGTGCCGATCCGTACATGCAGTACCTACAGCAGCAGCAGCAAGGTTATGTTTCGGAGCTGTTAAGGCAGCAGCAGGAGATGATGAGGCAACAACAGGAGGCAATGAAACAGCAGCAACTTGCCTTCATCCAGCAGCAGGAACAACTGATGCGGAGCATGATGTCATCCATTCAGGTCCAAGTTCCTCCGAATCCTGAAGCGCTACTAGACTCTTTAGCAAACAATATAAAAGAGTTCCGGTACGATTTGGATGGCCAGATAACATTCGCCGCCTGGTATCGGCGATACGAGGACTTGTTTGAAAAAGATGCAAGCAGGCTGGAACCAGCAGCTAAAGTTCGCCTGCTAATGAGAAAATTGGGAATCGCGGAACATGACAGGTATGTGAGTTTCATTTTACCGAAAACGCCGAAAGACTTTACGTTTGTGGAAACAGTTGGGAAACTCACTACCTTGTTCGGATCACCAGAGTCGGTCATCAGCCGCAGATACCGCTGCCTGCAGATTTCCAAACAGTCTTGCGAAGACTATGTGACGTATGCCTGCCGACTAAACAAGTTATGTGTTGAGTTCGAACTGTCTAAGCTAAGCGAAGAACAGTTCAAATGTTTAGTTTTTGTGTGTGGGCTAAAGTCGGAGAAAGATTCGGAAATCAGAACACGTTTGCTGACGAAAATAGAAGAGCGGAATGACGTTACTCTAGAACAAATTTCCGAAGAATGTCAGCGCCTTCTGAATCTGCGTCACGATGCTGCTATGATCGAAGCTTCGGCAGCTTCCGTGAAAGTTTTGCGGTCCGGTAAACAACGAGCAAGAACGGTGAACAAAAATAACAAAAATCCAACGAAATCGTTCCCGAAAAGTGCATGTTGGCTCTGTGGGGGGATGCATTATGCTCGTGATTGTGTCCATATGAACCAAAAGTGCAATGATTGTGGAAAGTGGGGCACAAACCTGGATTCTGCCAGAGCGCAGCGAAAATGCGAAGTGGGAGATTCGAGCAGCGGAAGGGCAGTGTTGCAGCAAAAGTGGTTACAGTGAACACTTGTAGTGTAAAAGAAAGACGAAAATATGTGAAAGTTGATCTGAACGGAACAGTTGTGCGACTTCAAGTCGACACCGGGTCGGATATCAGTATAATATCCAGTGATACGTGGAGTAAAATTGGAAAACCCGGACTTTGTTCGTCGACTGTTGTCGCCAAAACCGCAACCGGAAAGCCATTGGACATTTGTGGCGAATTTGAGTGCACATTAGTGATTAATGGCAAAACCTTGCCTGGACTACTACGAGTGACAAGTGAAAACCTCCATCTATTGGGAACGGATATCATCGAAGTGTTTGGGTTGTGGTCGGTTCCTTTGGATACCGTCTGTGGCCAAGTGACCAGCAGTATATCGACCGTAGAAGGATTGAAGAGCGAGTTTCCGTCGGTGTTCACAGAGCAACTGGGGCTCTGTAAGAAAGTGCAAGTGAAACTGGAGCTAAAAGCCGGCAAGTCACCTGTGTTCCGGCCGAAGCGGCCAGTGGCGTATGCGGTACACGAAGCGGTGAACGACGAATTGGATCGTCTCGAACGGGAGAAAATCATCACACCTGTCGACTTTTCGGATTGGGCAGCCCCAATCGTCGTTGTCCGGAAAGCCAATGGATCGATTAGGATTTGTGGTGACTATTCAACAGGGTTGAATGATTCTTTGCAGCCCCACCAGTACCCTCTCCCGTTGCCCCAAGACATCTTTGCGAGTCTGGCTAATTGTACAGTGTTTAGCCAGATCGATTTGAGCGATGCGTTCCTCCAGGTTGAAGTGGAGGATGGTTCAAAAAGTTTGCTGACGATAAACACGCATCGGGGCTTGTACCGCTACAACAGGTTGACACCAGGAGTGAAGGCGGCTCCCGGAGCCTTTCAGCAAATCGTGGACCAAATGCTGACTGGTCTCGTACACACTTCTGGTTACCTTGATGACGTTGTTGTTGGTGGCATCAACGACGAAGATCACAGGAAAAATTTGCGTGCAGTTTTCCAAAGGTTCGAGGAGTTTGGTTTTACGATCCGAGCAGAAAAGTGTTCTTTCGGGAAAAGTCAAATCCGATACCTGGGTCACCTCCTCGATCGTCACGGGCTCCGACCAGATCCAGCTAAGATCGAAACGATCCTCAAGTTACCTGCTCCTGCTGACGTTAGTGGTGTGAGATCGTTCCTTGGAGCGCTGAATTATTACGGGAAGTTCGTCCCAAATATGCGCACTTTGAGATACCCGATGGACGAACTACTCAAGGAAGGTGTCGAATTCCGGTGGACAACCGATTGCCAACGTTCTTTTGATCGGTTCAAGGAGATTCTTAGCTCGGATTTGTTATTAACTCACTACGATCCGACGCTTGAGATTATTGTATCCGCTGATGCATCGTCCGTAGGTGTCGGTGCAACGATTAGCCACAAATTCCCGGATGGTAAAATCAAAGTGGTTCAGCACGCTGCTCGTGCTCTCACCAAAGCGGAACAAGGGTACAGTCAGCCGGATAGAGAGGGGTTAGCTATCATTTTCGCCATAACCAAATTTCATAAAATGGTTTTTGGCCGGAAATTTCGCTTGCAAACGGATCATGCTCCTCTTCTCCGCATCTTCGGCTCTAAAAAGGGCATCCCAGTGTACACAGCAAACCGTCTACAGCGTTGGGCTCTCACTTTACTGTTGTACGATTTTGTGATCGAGCACGTATCAACCGAAAAGTTCGGACATGCAGATGTCCTATCGCGGCTCATTGACCACCACGCAAAGCCGGATGAAGACTACGTCATCGCAACCGTCACCTTGGAAACCGATATCAGGTCAGTCGTACATGACGCTACTAATGCTCTTCCTCTTAGTTTCAAGGTGATTGAGAAGGACACCCAATCTGACCCCGAGCTCCGTAAGGTATTCCGGTACGTGAAAGACGGTTGGCCACCAGACGTTGGCACTACAGATCCGGAAATAAAGCGCTATTTTTCTCGTCGTGATTCGTTGACCACCTTCGATGGGTGTATTTTATTCGCCGAGCGCTTGGTCATTCCGGAAAGACACCGAAACCGTTGTTTGAAGCAGCTACACCTGGGACACCCAGGAATCCAGCGTATGAAGGCCATCGCCAGGAGCTATGTGTACTGGCCTACGCTGGACGACGATATTGCGGCGTACGTTAAGTCTTGCAAGAATTGTGCATCAGCAGCAAGATCACCGGCATCCTTACCACCGATTCCGTGGCCTAAGCCTACAGGCCCATGGAGTCGCGTCCACATCGACTACGCTGGCCCGATCGACGGTGACTATTTCTTGCTAGCCGTTGACGCCTTTTCGAAATGGCCTGAAGTGATTCCGTCGCGCCGTATATCAACGACAGCAACGATTGGTATTCTGAGAAACATTTTCTCACGGTTGGGAATGCCGCAGATCCTGGTTAGCGACAACGGGACCCAGTTCACCAGTAGTGAATTTCAACAGTTTTGTGACGACAACGGAATCCAACACATTACCACCGCTCCGTTCCACCCTCAATCGAATGGGCAAGCAGAGAGGTTCGTGGACACGTTCAAGAGAGCTGTGAAGAAAATTAGCGGCGGAAGGGGATCCATCGAAGAAGCTTTAGACATTTTCCTTTTAACTTACCGTTGTACACCAAATCCACAGGTAACAAACGGCACCTCTCCGTCTGAAGCTATGTTTGGTCGTCGCATCAGGATGAATCTTGACTTACTACGCCCACCTACGAGGCCACCAGAAACAAAAATTGATCAGTGTTCTTTAAAACGAAAATTCGACATCCACGATTTGGTCTACGCTAAGGTGTTCAGCAACAACAAATATCGTTGGGCGCCAGGCATCGTATGCAGCAAGATTGGGCGAGTCATGTACACAGTGTTCATCGAAGAAAGCCGGATGATTCGGTCACATGCAAATCAGCTTCGAAGCCGTACCGAACCAGATACGAGTGGTGAACCAAAAAGAGCTCAGCAGAATTTGCCTCTCGACGTTCTACTGGACTCTTGGAAACTACCTGCCAAAGTGTCACCAGAACCAATTACGTCTACACAACCAACCGAAGCCAGCTTCCATTTTACACCGAATCAATCAAGTTCCCTACTCCAATCAACGATAGTAGGTGGCTCAGCTCTGTCCCCTGAGTCGTCTGCCATGGATACAAGTTCATCAATGTCGTCGTCAACCACATCTTCATCAGCACCGAGTCAAGAATCCGCTTCCATGAATGGCGGGCAAGTTACATCGGTGCCTACAGAACCACGTCGCTCTTCGAGAGTTCGAAGGCAGCCGCAGTGGTATCACCCTTACCATCTCTATTAAAGCCGGGGGATGTTGTGGGCGTCTTGCTCTACAAAACCCCTCGATCATCTACGCCTCTGAGCTCCGGTGTGACAGCTCGGTCTGTCTCCCTTGCGACGCCACAAGAAGCCAACCAAAAGAAGAAGAATACAATAAGAGTGTCTTAAAGAATGAGTTGAATAAATGTAAGCCTAGAAGTAACACGCGGTTTTAATTGCTCCGACAATTCCACTATATTTTAACGGTTTTAATTAGTTATTTCTTATGAGTTCGCGTTCTAATTATTCGGCCACCGTGCGGGGCGTGAATTCATAAAATTTAATAAACAATTTCAAACGGCTTTTTTCACCATCCCCGCCCTTCGAAGTAGTTTGAATATCTATCCTTTTTGCACCAAAATTATGTTAAAAAAATGTTTCGCCATATGCCAAATTCGTGGACATGAGACATTATAGCTTGAAGTTTTCCCAAACAACACCTATCATGCTATGAAAATTTTCGATTTTATACAATGCAAATTTATTTTTTAAATAAATTTATTAAAGCAAAAAATATCAGTTGCATTACTAAATAATTTCTTCGCGTTTTTTATTTCTTCTTTGAAAGTCAAATATTCAAAAATGTTGGTAAAAACAAATTTCTAAATTAACATTTGTCCCGTATATTTTCAGATGCGTCAGAGTAATTGATTTAATACATACGTGTATCTATTTGTTTTATCAAGTTTCATTGATATATCTGCAGTATTCCAGCAGTATAAATTTATGTTTGATACAGTAATTTCTCGATTTTATCACTGTTCGATTTTATCAATACTCGCCAAATTCACGCTCGATTTTATCACGGTTATTGTTTCGATTTTATCACGCTGTTCAAGAAATCATTCAGAAACCATTTTCAGGACCTTAATTTTTGTTCAAAAGTGTAGAGCGTCTTTGTTCATGGAAAATTTTGATGGTTTATGTTCTGGCATATAGGCATTCAGTAACATGAAAATGCCATTGAACTGCTTACCTTAGCTGTAAAGTGTGTAAAATCGACATTTTGATTTTAAAAACACTTGTAATAATCGACATTAGTATTTAAACGTCACGCTAACGCTAGTGTTGTTATTTGTGCTTGGTTAGCCGCTCTTAAACAGTAAACTTTTTTGTTATGTAAATTTAAACGTTTTTGAGAAGAGATAAGTGTCTCTGATTTCTTTGTTTAATTTTGAAGGGCGGCGTGCGCATTCCTGGTTGGACACAAGGCAGCCTTTGGTATTGTCTGAATGGATAATTTTGGAAGATCAACATAAAATTCTGCTAGCTTGAAGTATGTTAAAAGGACTAAGATTTCTGTTTATCTACATATGAATAACAAAGGATTATCTGCCCATAAAGCAAACTTCGAGAAACACTCTTTAAAAGTCTAAGTAGAGGAAATTGCAAAACATTTTTCGAAAAGGTAAATTTTCAAGTTAATCAAAGGTGTGAAGATTAAAATATTGAAATTTTAAATTTGCAGAAGAAAATTTTTTGATGCATTTTCTTTGAACTTTTTTTAGAAATCTACAAAACAGATAACGACTGTTAAACTTTCATTAAAAATTAAATAATTCGCTTTCATTAGATGTAGCCTATCAAATGGATACTCTACATGATTTTATTTCAAGAAAAATCTTAAAATTGCTATAGAGAAGAATAATCTGAACTGAAATCGATCCTTTGTATTTAGTAATCTATGCTAATTACATCCTTTGATCAAAATTTATTGATATAAAACGTTTCCACTACTGAAAGCATTATAAACTATCGATTAAAGACAATAAAATACATTTTTCCACTTTTATTTTTAGTTTCGCTAAATTCACGTTTTCGCCATATTCACGGTGAATTTTTTTTTAACCGTGATAAAATCGAGAAACTACTGTATTCCACATTTAATGAATGCTGTTCAAAGCAAATGACCTTCATTTGCAAAGGCATTTAAGAGTTTCAAATATCCGCTTCAGTTTAAACATTCGCAATACCCCTTCTGGTCTTTCCAACAAATTTAATCATTTTGAAGATGAATTTCTTAAAATTTGGACGTTTGCTCTTGCCCCACCGTGTAAGTTGACAGGAGGGAATATTGTTTTAAACACTTTAAAAGTATACTAAAAATTTCTCATAAAAATTTTGCTTCCAGTTGAATATCAGTTCTAAAGTTCCACTTTTCAAAAAAGAAGCGGATCAAAAGTCTCATTTATGCAGCCATGTAGGGGAGATGGGGGCATAATGGCCACCTTAAAGAAAACGCTTATTTAACCATAGAGGACAGCTGTAATATGTGAATTACATCATTGTTTCGTGTTCAGACACTCAAATAGTCTATTGCTTAATTGGATGAAACTTGAAAAAGTAGATAAAAACGTTTAAAAATGCATTTTAAAAATTTTTGCCGAAAGCTGAAAACCAGTCACTGTAGAGGCATAATGAGAAACCCCCGAGGCAGTATAAGCACCATTAATGAAGGCATACCTAATGAGCGTTTTCTGCCGGGGATTCTAGCAGCAAATTCGACTCGATGAAGTCAACTGAGTAATAGAGCTACAGCTTGACTTGTATCGTCTAACGATTTGGCCTATTGGTAAGATATCGGAGAAGTTATCAGTAGGCACGAGTTCGATTCCTGGTCGAGGTGATTTTTTTTTATTTATCATTCATGATCATGATTGTACTAAACGGTGATGAGTAGATTTATCAAACAAGGCAATAACAATCTAGGTCTGTTTGTAGAATTCAAAGAATTAACACATGCTCATACATTATATTTCTGGTGTTTTGTTTGACGGAGTATGCTTTGATGCTATTAGCCGTATAATATAACAATAAAAAAATCAATCATGAAAGGTATGTGCAAAAAAAATCCCCTCGAACAGGAATCGAACTCGAGTCTATTGATTACCACTCCGACACCTTACCAATAGGCCAAATCGACAGACGAAACAAGCCAAGCTGTAGCTCTATTATTCAGTTGACTTCATCGAGTTGAATTCGCTGCTAGATTCCCCGGCAGAAAATGCTCATTATGCCTTCATTGATAGTGCTCTGTTCGCCTCTAGTGAAAAAATTAAAGTAAAAAAGCGTTTTAAAATTGATTAAAGTGAAAAATCAAAAATGTTATGATGTTGAAAATTGAGAAACAATGTGTAGATCATGTTGCAGTGCATACATTTCAGATCAAGATGATTTAAAGGTCATAAAAGCTTATTTGGTTATTATAATATTTTCGTCACTTGAGAACCTAGCTGGTTATTATTTAGGGGAGATGAGGGCATAATGGGCACCTTAAGGGAAATGCTTATTTAACCATAGAGAACAGCTGTAATATGTGAATTACATCATTGTTTCGTGTTCCGACACTCAAATAGTCTATTGTCTAATTGGATGAAACTTGAAAAAGTAGATAAAAACGTTTAAAGAAGCATTTTAAAAAATTTTGCCGAAAGCTGAAAACCAGTCACTGTAGAGGCATAATGAGAAACCCCCCGAGGCAGTATGAGCACCATTAATGAAGGCATAATGAGCATTTTCTGCCGGGGAATCTAGCAGCGAATTCGACTCGATGAAGTCAATTGAGTAATAGAGCTACAGCTCAACTTGTATCGTCTGATGATTTGGCCTATTGGTTAGATGTCGGAGAGATAATCAGTAGGCTCGAGTTCGATTCCCGGTGGAGGTGATTTTTTTTTTCTTCATTTATCATTTATGATCATGATTGCACTAAACGGTGAGGCGTAGATTCATCAAACAAAGCAAAAACAAAATAATCTAGGTCTGTTTGTAGAATTCAAAGAATTAACACATGTTCATACATTATGTTTCTGGTGTTTTGTTTGACGGATGATGCTTTGATGCTATTAGCCGTATAATGTAACGTTAAAAAAAATCAATCATGAATGGTATGTGCAAAAAAAAAATCCCCTCGAACAGGAATCGAACTCGAGTCTACTGATTACCTCTCCGACATCTAACCAATAGGCCAAATCGACAGACGAAACAAGCCAAGCTGTAGCTCTATTATTCAGTTGACTTCATCGAGTTGAATTCGCTGCTAGATTCCCCGGCAGAAAATGCTCAATATGCCTTCATTGAAAGTGCTCTGTTCGCCTCTAGTGAACAAATTAAAGTAAAAACGCGTTTTACAATTGATTAAAGTGAAAAATCAAAAATTTTATGATGCTGAAAATTTAGAAACAATGTGTAGATCATGTTGCAGTGCGTACATTTCAGATCAAGATGATTTAAAGGTCATAAAAGCTTATTTGGTGGTGCTCAAAATTTATAATATTTTCGTCACTTGAGAACCTAGCTGGTTATTATTTAATATTTCTGTAAATATGAAAAGGATATTTATTTTTTGGTGAAAAATTAATATTATAGGTAGTACGAAACAAGTCCTCATGAAAATTTGTTTAAGAAAATACGTACTTATGTAGAAAAATGGACTTCTCATTATGCCTCGGGTGCTCGTTATGCCCTCATCTCCCCTAACATTTCTGTAAAGATGAAAAGGATATTTCTTTTTTGGTGAAAAATTAATACTATGGATAGTAAGAAACAAGTCCTTATGAAAATTTATTTGAAAAAATTCGTACTTAAGGTGCATTTACAGTTCTTTCGAACGTGAAAATGAAAAAACTTATATTCTTCAAAAACTCGACTATGCTGCATTTCATGGCTGCGAAACTAGGTGGAATAGATGCGGAATGGTTGAACGATTATTTTTTAACTGATTTCCTTGTTCAAAGCCCTTTAATATTAATTTTATTTCAATTCCCCCGATTTTCACTGCGGAATATTTTTTCCGCGTTCACTGACATTCCGCTCGAAGTGTAAACGCACTGAGCGAACGTGAAAACGGAAAACGAACAAGAGTGGTGAATATAAATTCCGCGTTCATTTTCACGTCCGAATGGCAATGTGCATTCTGAAAAAATTTCACCGATGACGGAAAAATTTTTGCTTCATAAAAAATTTGTTTTTTAATTTGTAAGCACATTTGAAGGCAATTAAAGGCTTAAAATACTACGAGTTTGAAATGAAACGCATACGATATTTTTTTTAACTTTAAAACCCGCTTGGGCATCATTTAATTGCACCTGTTGGAAGGGTTTCTCGACGAATAAATGTACCTGTTGGAAGAGCTTCTCAACGAATAAATGTAAATGAAGATCATCGAATGGCCAGATTCCATTGAAATAAAAAAATAGATTCCGCTTTGTTCAAATATGTGTTTCAGAAAAGGTATGGAAATAATTATAAAAATTTATGAAATCATTGAAAAATAATGTGTTTTAAGGAGAACTGAAAAGCAGAAAAATTAACAAACAAAAGAGTACTGATGCATTTAAATTAAATAAAAACCTTTTCAATTGTTTCACTAATTAAAAGTAATTTTGAAATTTTTGTTTGTTAGTTTTTAATCAAGAACAAAAAATGGCTATCTTGTAGAAGTTATATTCATCACGTCCTTACAATAAGTTTTTCAAAAGAAACGAATCGCTAAAGCTCGTTATTCCTTGATCGATAAATACTTTTTGGGAGTACTTTAAATTCATAAAATTTAATTTAAATTCATTGTATTCAAAGATAAGAACTTTGGGATTACTTGATTAAATCAATCGTTTTCAAAGCTGAATATGTTTTGAAGAAGAACAATATGTTTTTTTGAGAAATTTGAATTTAAATTCGAGCATTGGTTCGACAAGTATCGATCAAAACATTGGTTGAATGATCTGTCATTTTCCGATCGAAACCAATTTCTACCCGCAGTTGAACAAACCTCTCTAATTTTGAAGATTTGACCGATTTGACATTTCACTGCGGAATATTTTTTCACTGTGGTGAGTTCACGTTCACGTTCGAGTTCGAGTTCACAAGAACTGTAAACCGGGCTTTATGTAGAAAAAAGCAGTGCTCATTATGCCCTGGGTGCTCGTTATGCCCTCGTCTCCCCTAACACAAAAACACTTTTCATGTTAAGTAGGGGAGATGAGGGCATAACGAGCACCCAGGGCATAATGAGCACTGCTTTTTTCTACATAAGTACGAATTTTTTCAAATAAATTTGCATAAGGACTTGTTTCTTACTATCCATAGTATTAATTTTTCACCAAAAAAGAAATATCCTTTTCATCTTTACAGAAATATTAAATAATAACCAGCTAGGTTCTCAAGTGACGAAAATATTATAATTTTTGAGCACCGCCAAATAAGCTTTTATGACCTTTAAATCATCTTGATCTGAAATGTATGCACTGCAACGTGATCTACACATTGTTTCTCAATTTTCAACATCATAACATTTTTGATTTTTCACTTTAATCAATTTTAAAACGCTTTTTTACTTTAATTTTTTCACTAGAGGCGAACAGAGCACTATCAATGAAGGCATAATGAGCATTTTCTGCCGGGGAATCTAGCAGCGAATTCAACTCGATGAAGTCAACTGAATAATAGAGCTACAGCTTGGCTTGTTTCGTCTGTCGATTTGGCCTATTGCTAAGGTGTCGGAGTGGTAATCAATAGACTCGAGTTCGATTCCTGTTCGAGGGGATTTTTTTTGCACATACCTTGCATGATTGATTTTTTTATTGTTATATTATACGGCTAATAGCATCAAAGCATACTCCGTCAAACAAAACACCAGAAATATAATGTATGAGCATGTGTTAATTCTTTGAATTCTACAAACAGACCTAGATTGTTATTGCCTTGTTTGATAAATCTACTCATCACCGTTTAGTACAATCATGATCATGAATGATAAATAAAAAAAAATCACCTCGACCAGGAATCGAACTCGAGCCTACTGATAACCTCTCCGATATCTTACCAATAGGCCAAATCGTTAGACGATACAAGTCAAGCTGTAGCTCTATTACTCAGTTGACTTCATCGAGCATACTGCCTCGGGGGGTTTCTCATTATGCCTCTACAGTGACTGGTTTTCAGCTTTCGGCAAAAATTTTTAAAATGCATTTTTAAACGTTTTTATTTACTTTTTCAAGTTTCATCCAATTAAGCAATAGACTATTTGAGTGTCTGAACACGAAACAATGATGTGACGACTTCTCAGACGTAGCGTCTCCATCCACAGCTTCAACAACAAACACTTTATCACTGGGGTAACGTATATTTATCTAAACGGAATCTAGGGCATAATATAGTCTACAATAGAAAAGGATAGCAGCTAACTTGAACAAGAAATCTATGAGCGGAATATTGTAAAAAGTAGAAGATAAACGGAAGTCGTGAACAGTGATCTAGTTAGGACTTTAGCATCGTTTAAAGATAAGGTCTAGTTGCGTGGAAAAGTGCAAGAAGCACAATAAGTAAGTTTATTTTCTCAATCATTGTTTTTATTCCTGCTTCACTCAATTCGTGCAACTCTGTAAACAGATTCGTTTTTCGAAGCGACCAGAATCGTTCGTGACCAATAACGTGATTCCGTGAAATCGGGCCAGCAGTCACCTAAAGCAAACGGAAGTCCTGTCCTCTGACTCCGTGAAGAAGGTAAAACCTGGAACGATAAAAGAAAACTAAAATTATAAGAAAACATACTCAAATCACAGGTTCTAAAACAGCATCGTGGTAGCAGTCACCTAGTTTAAGAAAACTCAACTTCTGTTCACTGTTTCCGTTGAGCAGGTAAAGATTTATACGATAAAAATGTAACTATCAAATTATAGAGAACATACGAAAATCTCAGGTTCCAAATCAAAATCGCCAGCGTGCTTCGATTAGAAGTTTGTTGAAATCAGAACAGCACTAAAGCAAACGAAGAGCAGTAAACGTAATAGTCCAAATTTCTGATTTATTTATAAGTCTGATTAATTTCTGATTATATAATTCGTAGGATATTTTAATATACCAATCTATTAAAAATCGGAAAGCTTCGCCTGTTTCTTCACCAATCAACAAATGATGTAATTCACATATTACAGCTGTCCTCTATGGTTAAATAAGCGTTTTCCTTAAGGTGGCCATTATGCCCCCATCTCCCCTACAGCATGTTATTTGAAAAGTTCATAAAGCTTTCGGACTTGGGTGTTTTTTTTTTGTGTAGCGAAGAATGCCACAATGTGGTAAATTCCTGGTAAAAAGCACATATTTTTTAGATAAATTTCTACCTGTTTTCAAATGGTATACCGAATCCAAAAGCTGAAAAAATAACTAACAATAATTCTTAATTCAGCGAATAAGTAAAGAAGAAAGTGAGTAAAACACAGTTCCCAAATTCCTTCATGCTTCCTCCCCAAGCGGAAAAAAACTCATTCAAAAATACACGAAAGTGCTCGAACTTCTATAAAATTTCAGAAATTTTCCTTGTTGATAGACCCTTGAGTTTTCTACTCCTTGGGAGTGTTTACCAAACAGAAGAGATTATTTGAAATAGCGTTAAAGTATGAAATTCAAATTGCAGTCAAATTTTCCATTGGAGTGATCAATTTTCCATCAATAAGCACTTCAAAAGCGTAGGACTTCTAGTGGTAGTCTCACATTCTAACATTGAAATCATTACCCCTTAAAACCCATTTTTTTCGCTTAAAAATTCACGGAAGTTTATTTTGATAATTCTATTTCACTTCAGTTTGACGAAAATCTGTATCGTTTGTCGAAACCGACCGAATATTTTTTAAACCGCTTGAATACGCGGCCAGTCACAAACCGAACCAGATATTTATTAATTCAGATATTTATTTATCCTCATCTTATTTCCTACATCGTTCAGGAAACATTTTTGATATTCTTTTTTTCAAAAATTGCATAACCTCATGGGCTAAATACCTTAATTTCAAAACTTTTTCGGTTGCAAATATTGTACATACTTGTCGATTTGTTGCCGATTTTCCATACCCAGCTTTTAGACGGGGTTTAAATTTCGTCTTCTCTGTCGTACATAGGATAATTTAAAAAAGAAGTTGGCGGACAGTTATTGAAAAACTGATCCGGTACAACTGAGTTCGATCTTTACTCTTGGGCTCAAACTCGCGGACATCGGCTCATGAGCAGGAACAATTAAAATCGAATCTCGAAAAAGGCATCTCTAATATGCATAGAAGTGCCAGGTGATTTTGCCAAAAATCAGTACATGATGAAGAAATAATCAGAAATTTTCAGGATACTACGAGATTTATGGAAATAAACTGCAGCTCTGCTGTGATTGCATAAATAAAGGCGGAATATATGTGCTATAAACGCCTTAATGTATGCAACAGAAGCGAGCAGCTTCTTAGCTGGCCTACTACACAGTAAACGAAAATTACCGAGTTCGGTAATTTTTTTACCGAAATCCTAACATGTGGAACTCGTTAAACCGTTCGGTAATTTATTTCATGGCAGATTAGTGACAGCTGTCAAATGTTACGGTCCTATTTCGGTAAAAATAATCGAAACTCGGTAAATCATATCTTAGATATCTGTCAAAAATTTGACAGTTGTCAACGTGGCAGTTCGCTACATTACCGAACAACCGGTATTGTTGAACCGAAATGCCTGTAATTATTACCAAAAGGTTGGTAATGATAACCGAAAAACTATTAAATATTTGTAATATGTACCGAACAACGGATAAATTTTACCGAAATACGTTAAATTATTACCGAAATACCTGTAATTGTTATTGATATATTTGTATATATTACCGAAATACCGCGAAATTTTTACCGAAAATCTGTAAAAGTTCATCAATATTCGCCGAAAAAGCGGTATATTTCACCGAAATATTGGTAATTATTACCGAAATACCAGTAAGTTTCATATACAGTTCATATAGAAAACAACCATTTTAATATCATCTGAACCGAACTCGCTAACTTTTTTAGGCCAAACAAGTCCAAATATTGCTCATAAATTTTTATTTAAAAAACAGCAGGTTAAAACTACCATTCCTAGACTTTTCCACCCATCTGTTTGAAACGCTTTCACGGATGTTTCCTAGTGCACCTGGATGGGACAGCCGTAGGATTGTTTGGTTAATTTTCATCTATATATACCCTGTAATAGTATAAAACATACGTATTGTTCTTAAATTACAATTAAAACTGAAATTTTTCAAAGTTTTTTGAGGGGGGCCACAAACAAAGTCGGTTGGCTAGCAAACTGTTGATCTTTTATCTCAATTGTCGCCTTCATGCTATCAAACTCGCTGAGTGTCAATTTTCGTGTCGTCTGAGAAGTCTCATTCGGGAAAACTGAGTCGTTTTAGATCTAGCGACGGCTCATACAAAAGGCGATGTCTGAGTAAAATTGAGCCGGGCTCTGAAAATTTTAAAATAAGCGAGAAGCTTACCAACGGTTAAATTGTTTTAAATATTCTATTACATATATGTTCGATGTTCTCATAGTTTAACCACTGACCACACTGACTGGACACTCGATTTCGTTTTTTGGCTACTCGAAAAATTAACGAGCAATGTCGATACCAGAGGCGCTTCGATCGATGTTGTAGCCCGGCTGGAAAATTAAACCAGACATTTGATAAATATCGATCAGTTCATACTACTCGAACGGACTGAACAGGTTGGAGTCCATGCTATTGAGTCAAATTTTTATGCTCGAATTACTGCCGCGCAATGTCGACGGTAGGAGGCTTTTAGACAAAATTTGAACGAAATTTTGTTCTAAGTGTCATGTCAGTGTGGTCAGTGGTTTAACTACACATATGATTATAATTTAGATGTTTTTATTTTGGAAATCAAGAAAATTCAACACATTTTGAAAATCAATTTTCAAAAATCATCGCGAGTTTTGAAAAATCAGGACGGTTTCCGAAAATCAGGTAAAATCCTGAAAAGTCGAGACTCCTGGCACCTCTGACTGTGCGCAATTATTAATAACTTTAGCGAGACCCCTCGGCTTAAAGCTTTCACACTAAATTAGAAGTAATCACGGCTATCCTGCTCCTTAATAACATTCATATATTATTCATTCATTTTTTAATAATCATTGCTAAAACATATAGAATAAAAAATAAATAAATTTAAAACTAATGTTTCATTATTATATACCAAGATTCAGACCGATTTCAAAATTAAGTTCGATTGTACACCTAATATTTATTTATGAAACCTCAATTTTGAATTGATGTTAATCTAAATTATCTGCATAAGTAAACATACTCAGAGGACTGAACCAGCTGTCAAATCGCATACAAATGCACCGTACCAAATTTTTGGTACCAGAACGTCAGTGTGGTTCCCGAAATTAAATACATCACCCCATAACAGTCTCGAAATAGGGTATCATTTTGGTTGCCAAACGTATCTGCTGTTGTCATACTGCAGATTTAGAATCAATTTTAACAAGGATTATGCTGAAAACTCAGCATTTTGTGCCCAACCATAATTTATTAATGTTACCAAAGATCCCTTTGATTGACATTCCCGAGCCGTAGATACCATTTTAAGGATTATTAAAAAATTGCCTCTGGTTGAAATTTTTGCAATGAGGACGCCATGTCGCCCCTATACGTGTTTCATCCGTTTCATTTTTCTTCTTCCTGCGGGTTTCTTGACTGAAAACTTGGTACGGGAATTTTTGTTTTCTTCAGTCCCTTGCACATACCCTCAAAATACTCTTTATGCACAAATTACTCTTTTTAATGTGTAATGATATAAATGAAAATGTCGAAAACTTTTTTAAAGAAACGATTAAAACAAACGTAAAATAGGACAAAACAATCTAAGAGTGTATAATGCTTTAAAAAGCTCAAACAAATGAAACTCTTACTTTTGGAGGGGAGGAGAAATGTGTCAAAAAATGCACTAATACGTCAGAAGGTGCTGCTGCTATGAGAAATTCTTCTAGCGAAACTTAGCATCTTTTCGTGCGATTTATTTGTCGAAAAAATTTCAATTTATCTGTGTAAATCAGTGATAATTAGTGTATCTAACTCATTACATAAAAATACCAATCGAAAATGCCTCCAGTTAAGAACGAAGGAGAAAGTGACGCGGACGGCGACATGTCCGGAGCAGAATCGGATCATTCCGCTTCAAGCCGTGCTCCGGATCATGATTCCAGTGCGGAGGAAGCGGATGAACCTGATTCCGACGATTCATCCGAGATGAGCGAAGGAGAGTGCGAACGAAGGCGCGCTGATTGTTTGGATAATCTTAGTAAGTAAAGCGATTTATTTGAGGGAACCGGATATTTTACCCCGATTTTGTTGTTCACCTTTTGCAGCTAATCTGGAGAAGCAATTCGCAATTCTGAAGGAGCAGTTGTACAAAGAAAAATTGAAACAGGTTGAACAGCAGCTGCATGAAATTCGTGATGGCCGATCACAGGAATATGTGGAACCGCTGAAGCGGCTGGCCAATAATATGAACGCTCGGAAAGAAGTGGCCGAGATACTCAAAAACTTCCGAATGGACAACATTCGGCACAAATTTGAGTCGGAACTGCAGGCAGCTCGACAACACTTTGAGGTGAGTTGCATTTGATTCGAATATATGTATCGTAAATTTAATTTAATTTAGTAAACCGAATACGTAGCATGGGAATCTTTGTCTTCTCATCGTAAAACCTTATGTATTGATGAGATTCTACGTTAGCCATGCTCATGTTCCTTAGATTTTCAAACTACCCTTGAATTTATACTATTTGCTTAACTCTTGCATTAGTTGACTAGAAATCACATCGTTATTCAGTTGATTTTGATCTTGGAAAACGAGTATATCTTCAAATATGAGCAGTTAAATTTTTGCAACGATTTTAAAACCTACCAGATTTTTAACAATCATAAGTATTGATCTAACGCATTCAAAATAGTAAGTTTCTAAAACAAGAATTATCTACTTTTCTTATTCTAGAGTGAAAAACAACTAGCCATGGACACCATCTACGAGGAACTGATGGAAAAAATACGAAGACTCGAAGAGGATCGCCATAACGTAGACATCTCATGGGCCGACTGGGGCGCTAGCCATAGGGCATCGAAGGTTCGTGGTCCAGGTCGCCGGAAGGCCGTCACCGTGTCTGGTCCTTACATAGTGTACATGCTGAGAGATGAAGACATCCTCGAAGACTGGACCTCGATACGAAAGGCGCTGAAAAGATCGACGGCGGCCGCTACCTGATATTTGCTGTAGAGATTTATAAAATTTACCTGTACCGCCTAAGTAATTTTATTGTGCTAGCAAAAAGCCCGTATAAATGAATGTTCAATCGAATTAGGATGTAAGGTATGCTAAGGTTTATAAAGATGAAAAATAATATCGATAGTACTTCCTGAGTTCGAAAACAAAAAAGCGAATATCCAGCGAATGATTTTTTCCTGTTTTGTACTGTACTTGACGAGTTTGTATTGCTTTTTAATGTGGCAATTAATAAATATATCTACATAGTGCTTGTATGCTTTGTATCTATGAAAGAAAGCAATGGTATGTTAAGTTTTATCATTCAATTAGTTGTAACGAAATCAACGCAATTTGTATCAAAAAAATAATAATACCGTGAAGTATTTTAATTATCGTATGAATATTTCTTATTACATAATATTGAATTCATTTGAATTTGTTCAACAGTGATTTGAAATTAGCAAAGAATGATACAAAGGTTACGTTAGGATACGTTTAACTTATATCGCATTAGAAACTGAAAACAGCTGCCAACCAGACAACATTATTTTATTCATTTTACCGAGACTCAAGCTTTGCAATCTCTTTTATTCATTTGCTCAATAAGTGTTTCGAGTTTTTGTTTTTACAAAGAAGGTCTGTGATATAATTCGATTTAAATAGTTCTTAGCTTGCAAACTAGTCAACATGTTATTAGTTATATCGATTAAAGGCCCTTACTTAGAAGATATTCCTCAACTATTGTTACGTAGTCTCCTTTTAGCTCAATCTGTCCATTCATTTCGTTGATCCGAGTCACGATGGGTTTGTTAAACTTTTTTTCTATCAAGTATCTTAGTTCAGCCTCCAACTGCCAAATGTCCCCTTCGATCCTCCGCACTGCAGTTAGAATACGCTGCCCACGGAAGGTTCTTTTCAAATATACCGGAAGCATAAAGTTTTTGGTGCGGTTAACATGGTATTTGAGGTCCGGCTTAGGACTCGGTGGCTTCCATCCGGAGGGATACTCTTTTTGTTCCAATGGTACTGGCACCACCCGAGGAGCTATCAATCTTTCAACAAATCTCCACTCAGAAGGATTTTTCACAATTTCCACTTCGGGAAATTGGGTCAAATCCCCAACAGGCTCTGATGAACGGAACGAAGCATTGCGGATTACCTAAGAATTGAAGATTAATATTTTCTTTTAAAAAATGCTTATCTAGAAATGCATACCTGGGTATTTTGCAGTAAAGGTTGAACTACCGGAACTCGATATCCACAAACATGCCGGATAAAAACTCGTGCGTACATTTTTAGTATAAATCTCGTGGATTATTGTTTTGATTCTTGCCGAATTGAGCACACTTTAAAATAAAATAGTAGCTTCCTTGGATTATCAAAAACACAAAACGCTTTTCTATAAATTTTCCACATGTTCCACATGCTCGACGCAAAAGCTTAGCCAAGACACAATCCGTTTGAAACGCGCTTTCGATGTGAAACTTTAAATCTAGATAAAAAGCATCAATAAAGTAGATTTTTAAAACTCATTTGTTTTATGGGGACGCCAAGTCTATTTTGATATACTGAATAAAATCTTTACGCGTAGGCTTACCAGAAAATAAATACAGCAAAGTAGGACTTTTATCAGAAAAAAACAAACAAAAAGTAGGATATCTTTTAATCAAAAAATGGGCATAGTCTTAGAATTTTTATAGCAAAGCTAGAAAACCAGGGATCTGGGTTCTTGATGCATAAATTTTTCGAAATATAAAACAGTAACTTGCAGAGGATTAGTTGAAATTATTTCTCGAAAAGTGTTGGCCAACTGTATGTTATTAAGGCCGGAACAAATTTCAAATCCTTCTTTTGTCACTCGGAGTTGGAACATTGCGAGGGGGGGACAATAAAAAATAATGTGAAAAACAAATAAATTGGAATACATCTTAAAAACTTAAAAAATAAGTAATTTTTTATCGGAAAATTCAATAAAACCAAGAATACAAAAGGTGAAATAACTTCCATCTTCAAAATTTGTTTTTTTTTCGTCTTGTAGGGGAGATGAGGGCATAACGAGCACCCGGGGCATAATGAGCACTCCTTTTTTCTACATAAGTACGTATTTTTTTAAACAAATTTTCATAAGGACTTGTTTCGTACTAGCCATATTATTAATTTTTCACCAAAAAAGAAATATCCTTTTCATCTTTACAGAAATATTAAATAAAACCCAGCTAGGTTCTCAAGTGACGGAAATATTATAATTTTTGAGCACCACCAAATAAGCTTTTATGACCTTTAAATCATCTTGATCTGAAATGTATGCACTGCAACATGATCTACACATTGTTTCTCAATTTTCAACATCATAAAATTTTTGATTTTTCACTTTAATCAATTTTAAAACGCTTTTTTACTTCAATTTATTCACTAGAGGCGAACAGAGCACTTTCAATGAAGGCATAATGAGCATTTTCCACCGGGGAATCTAGCAGCAAATTCAACTCGATGAAGTCAACTTAGTAATAGAGCTACAGCTTAGCTTTCTTCGTCTGTCGATTTGGCCTATTGGTAAGGTGTCGGAGAGGTAATCAGTAGACTCGAGTTCGATTCCTGTTCGAGGGGATTTTTTTTGCACATTCCATTCATGATTGATTTTTTTTTATTGTTACATTATACGGCTCATAGCATCAAAGCATCATCCGTCAAACAAAACACCAGAAACATAATGTACACTGCCGGCCAAAAGTTTGGGATCACCCACTAAAAAACATGCAAATTTTGATCGTTCATATCTCAGCCGTCTTAGGACATATTGAAAATCTTCTGATCTCATTTGAAAGATAATGAGCAATAGCTATCTCGGAGGTATTTTGCCCAAATATAATGTTTTAGTTTTGAACTTAAAACTTAACCTAAAGTTATACCATTTTCAAAAAATCGCACTCAATATTCAAAGCCGATCATCTCGGGATAGGGTGGACCAAATCTCAAAATTTGAGTGGCATTAGAATTGCTGTTCTTTACTTCTCAAAACACAATCAAAAAAATTTGAGAAAAAAATCAAGAATGTATTTTTAATTAATAAAATAGACACTTGAGTTATCGTCCAAAAGTTTGGGATCACCTCTTTGTATGGTGAGTTTGGGATCATTCTTATAAAAACATGCAAATTTATTTTATTCATATCTTTCTCATCTAACATCGTATTGCAGATCTGAAGGGTTCTTTTGGAAGCTAAGGAATTGTTGTTTTTTAATAAATTCATTCAAAAATTATTTTTTGAAGTGATAACCATAAAAAATCACCTGAAATTAATTGTTTTTTTGAAACTTCCCAGATTTTTTTAATAGTTCTCACCTTAAAATATAATTTTTGAATGAATTTATTAAAAACCAACAATTCCTAAGCTTCCAAATGAACCCTTCAGATCTGCAATACGATGTGAGATGAGAAAGATATGAATAAAACAAACTTGCATGTTTTTATAAGAATGATCCCAAACTCACCATACAAAGAGGTGATCCCAAACTTTTGGACGATAACGCAAGTGTCTATTTTATTATTTAAAAATACATTCTTGATTTTTTTCTCAAATTTTTTTGATTGTGTTTTGAGAAGTAAAGAACAGGAATTCTAATGCCACTCAAATTTTGAGATTTGGTCCACCCTATCCCGAGATGATCGGCTTTGAATATTGAGTGCGATTTTTTGAAAATGGTATAACTTTAGGTTAAGTTTTAAGTTCAAATATAAAACATTATATTTGGGCAAAATACCTCCGAGATAGCTATTGCTCATTTTCTTTCAAATGATATCAGAAGATTTTCAATATGTCCTAAGACGGCTGAGATATGAACGATCAAAATTTGCATGTTTTTTAGTGGGTGATCCCAAACTTTTGGCCGGCAGTGTATGAGCATGTGTTAATTCTTTGAATTCTACAAACAGACCTAGATTATTTTGTTATTGCTTTGTTTGATGAATCTACGCCTCACCGTTCAGTGCAATCATGATCATGAATGATAAATGAAAAAAAAAATCACCTCGACCAGGAATCGAACTCGAGCCTACTGATTACCTCTCCGACATCTTACCAATAGGCCAAATCGTCAGACGATACAAGTCAAGCTGTAGCTCTAATACTCAGTTGACTTCATCGAGTCGAATTTGCTGCTAGAATCCCCGGCAGAAAACGCTCATTATGCCTTCATTAATGGTGCTCATACTGCCTCGGGGGGTTTCTCATTATGCCTCTACAGTGACTGGTTTTTAGCTTTCGGCAAAAATTTTTAAAATGCATTTTCAAACGTTTTTATCTGCTTTTTCAAGTTTCATCCAATTAGGCAATAGACTATTTGAGTGTCTGAACACGAAACAATGATGTAATTCACATATTACAGCTGTTCTCTACGGGTAAATAAGCGTTTTCCTTAAGGTGGCCATTATGCCCCCATCTCCCCTAATCTTTTGGATTCTTGAATTTTTTTCGAAATTTTCATTAAATAGGGGAGATGGGGGCATAATGGCCACCTTAAGGAAAACGCTTATTTAACCATAGAGAACAGCTGTAATATGTGAATTACATCATTGTTTCGTGTTCAGACACTCAAATAGTCTATTGCCTAATTGGATGAAACTTGAAAAAGTAGATAAAAACGTTTAAAAATGCATTTTAAAAATTTTTGCCGAAAGCTGAAAACCAGTCACTGTAGAGGCATAATGAGAAACCCCCCGAGGCAGTATGAGCACCATTAATGAAGGCATAATGAGCGTTTTCTGCCCGGGAATCTAGCAGCGAATTCGACTCGATGAAGTCAACTGAGTAATAGAGCTACAGCTTGACTTGTATCGTCTGACGATTTGGCCTATTGGTAAGATGTCGGAGAGGTAAACAGTAGGCTCGAGTTCGATTCCTGGTCAAGGTGATTTTTTTTTCATTTATCATTCATGATCATGATTGCACTAAACGGTGATGCGTAGATTCATCAAAAAAAGCAATAACAAAATAATCTAGGTCTGTTTGTAGAATTCAAAGAATTAACACATGCTCATACATTATGTTTCTGGTGTTTTGTTTGACGGATGATGCTTTGATGCTATTAGCCGTATAATGAAACAATTAAAAAAATCAATCATATGTGCAAAAAAAAACCCTCGAACAGGAATCAAACTCGAGTCTACTGATTACCTCTCCGACACCTTACCAATAGTTCAAATCGTCAGACGAAACAAGCCGAGCTGTAGCTCTATTATTCACTTGACTTCATCGAGTTGAATTTGCTGCTAGATTCCCCGGTAGAAAACGCTCATTATGCCTTCATTGATAGTGCTCTGTTCGCCTCTAGTGAACAAATTACAGTAAAAAAGCGTTTTAAAATTGATTAAAGTGAAAAATCAAAAAATTTTTGATGGTGAAAATTGAGAAACAATGTGTAGATCATGTTGCAGTGCGTACATTTCAGATCAAGATGATTTAAAGGTCATAAAAGCTTATTTGGTGGTGCTCAAAAATTATAATATTTTTGTCACTTGAGAACCTAGCTGGTTTTTATTTAATATTTCTGTAAAGATGATAAGAATATTTCTTTTTTGGTGAAAAATTAATATTATGGGTAGTACGAAACAAGTCCTTATGAAAATTTGTTTAAGAAAATACGTACTTATGTAGAAAAAAGGAGTGCTCATTATGCCCTGGGTGCTCGTTATGCCCTCATCTCCCCTACTTCAAACTTTATTTATTTCCCCATTCGGGTTTTTGGAAATTCCGAAGAGGGGGAGGGGGGGGGGGGGGGTATAACAAATAACATTCACTCGAACGTCAAAGTGCAATTCACTTGACCGGTCACTTAAGTGAATTCACTTGATCCATCACTTAAAATTCAAATGAAATTACGTATGGCGAGAATTTACTACAGATGTCACTTACTTTTTCATTGAAAATTATTTTGCGTGTACCTATTGGTTGTGATATTTAATGAAGGTTTGAAAATTGTGTAGCTATTTTTTGTTCTAGTTTCTCATTCCAAAAATGGCTTAGTTATTCATTACATGGAAGCATGGCCGTAGAAATTGAGGGGAGGATATCTGGAAATGGTTATTCGCTTTTTTTTTTCAAAATCAGCCATTTCAATAACAAGAAGGTAAAAATTAGTGTTTTCTAACTGTTAAATAAGACATAGAAAAAAAAACAATTACAAATCTGTCCACGTGGATATCTGGTGAGGTCTGGTAAAATTTGTATAATTTTTAAAAGGCCCACACAAGCATGGAAAAAATCGGATCGAAGAACATTCAATCTGCAATCCGTGGTGAATTCATTCAGTTCTAACTGCCAATCGAAGCAATCGGCAAAGGAAAAAGTTCCTCATGATGTTATTTTAAATTCTATTCGAATTGGCGATTTGCAGCTCAAAACGACTATCAGAGGGCCCTGCGATCAAAATGATGATGTTATGGACGCAAGTGTCAAAACGCGTAGTAGTTTTTCAAAACACAAGACTATTTTTGAAGATTTCGCTGTTAAGAAAATTATATGGTCGGTTTTGATTGGGGGAGATGGTAAGAAAATGTAAATTCTTGAATCGCCTATGCTTTTTAAACATGTTCAATATTTAATATTCATTCATTTTCAGTTTTCCGGAAAAAATGTTAAGTGTTAATTAGCAGCAGCTTGGAAAATCTACACAGAGAAAGAATATTTAAGTGCTACAACAACAAAAAATCAAAAAAAACGAGTGAATAAACGGCTTGGAAAGAATTTGTTGAAGAATAGCTGAGACGAAGATTTCATTGTGCGTAATATTTGTATTTATTTTTACAAGGTCCGTTATACTAAAATATTTCTTAAAGATTACTTTCAGATACGTGTCAAAATTTAGAAAAGAAACCTATTCAGTTTAAAAAAAAAAACTCAAGCTCATTTGTATAGCAAGTGCCAAGGAATGTGATAGAACGGATGGAATCGATAAGAAACTGCGTTGACAGGGAATGTTTGTAATTCTACGGTATCAACAAAATGACTAACATCTGTCCGACAGAATCACCAACACAGTCAAGAGTAGGCATGTCAAACTGGCCTTTCCGAGCCGCATGTTATCCAGCATCAGCATTTTTTAATCCAAATAAGCAACACAGCAACATGCGGCCCACTTGTCCACCTTAAAAACATCGATTTTGAGCAATTAAGAGTTTGACAGTTTTCATTGATATTTTCGTAAAATAGTTATAAACATAATAAACAAAAAACCGTACATTGTATTTTAACTGTATCGTTGTTTCAATTTTCCTGCAAATTGTCAAGATATATCTTGGTACCTACTATTTTTGTGGATACGACCCTTTAGATTATAAAAAGTATTTATGCAGCCTGGGTATCCTCAACACCTCAATAAGAGATTTATTCACCCCCCTGAATTGACATTCATCCACGCTCATTTTTTTATAACCATTTTCGAGTTTTTTCAACCGTTTTATGGTTTTTTCCTAAAAACAACGATTATTGTTATTTTTTAACCATAGTAAACTGTTGAATTTCAACCATTTTCAAAGTTCCAGCTTAAAACTAAAAAAATGGTTAAAAATTCTAGAACATTTTCTTTTTTGATCGGTCCGCCATTGTGTCTGCAAGCATCAACACCTTGGAATGGCTGAGAAAAATTATCTGCCAAGGAAGTATCTCCCGAACGAGGTAAATCCGGATGGCTTAATTTCGAAGAAATCGTGTCCAAGGCGTAAGAGGTGAGTGTTTTTTATTTTATGTTAGCGGAGCACCTTTTTGAGTGTTATTTCTCGTTTCTTTGTTTACAGGTTATCCGATGAAGACGACCAATTCCTAATCCAAATTCCGGAACAAACGCAGCTAGCTGGAGCAGACGTTCTAAATATCGTGTTAGTTCGGGAAACAGGATGTATCACCGGGATCTTATCGCGAGCCGGATGCTTAGTCTGGCAAATTCCAGTCCGTATTCAACTGGGGAGACTTTTTGTTCCGCGCACTCATCATCGTTCCCCGCTGTTCCAGTTAGCCCAAAGGAAATCATCGAAAAAAATTGCTTGGATTCTTATTCAAATATTTTGTAATGATAATGATAATGTAATGATAAAAAGTTATAAATTTTATAAAATTTGGAATAATAATTTGAAAAAAAAACATCAAATTCATTGCGGAAATGTTCCTTCTAATTTTCAAAAAAAATAATCGCGTTCCCTTTTTCTGAAAACGGTTATTTTTCAAGCATTTTCCACCTATACGAACACGGTTGAAAAATAACCATAATCGAAGTTCTCCACCAAATCTCATTTTATGAGTTTTCACTGAAAAGTCATAAAACGACTTAACCCACAGAACTTGGATTATGGTTATTTTTCAAACATTAATGGTTCAATATAGCCGAGCGTGTCCACCAAATCGCACTCTTTCAAAACAAAGCTTCAATTTGAGGTGTATTTGAAAACATAAAAAATTTAATTTTATCAGAAAAAGACATGCAAATTATATTTATTTAAGCGAAAACCATTGGAACAAGTAAATTAATGATTTTCTTACAAGACTTTGCTATTATCATTGTCCGAAACTTAATAGTTTCCAGATAAAACTTAGTTTTTAAAACAATTTGTATTCACTTCCATGTTGAAAAACTGCTATCATGACCCTTTTGTTAGTTTCATTAGTGACAACCAGTTGGAGTTGCATGTAAAATAGTTTTGCTGCAAATCGCCAATAAGAACGTCCAGCATATATGTAGTTAGTCAAAAAGTGAACTTTTGCACATTGCGTGCACAATTTAGTGTTTAGAATTTAGAATTTAGAATTTAGAATTTAGAATTTAGAATTTAGAATTTAGAATTTAGAATTTAGAATTTAGAATTTGGAATTTAGAATTTAGAATTTAGAATTTGGAATTTAGAATTTAGAATTTAGAATTTAGAATTTAGAATTTAGAATTTAGAATTTAGAATTTAGAATTTAGAATTTAGAATTTAGAATTTAGAATTTAGAATTTAGAATTTAGAATTTAGAATTTAGAATTTAGAATTTAGAATTTAGAATTTAGAATTTAGAATTTAGAATTTAGAATTTAGAATTTAGAATTTAGAATTTAGAATTTAGAATTTAGAATTTAGAATTTAGAATTTAGAATTTAGAATTTAGAATTTAGAATTTAGAATTTAGAATTTAGAATTTAGAATTTAGAATTTAGAATTTAGAATTTAGAATTTAGAATTTAGAATTTAGAATTTAGAATTTAGAATTTAGAATTTAGAATTTAGAATTTAGAATTTAGAATTTAGAATTTAGAATTTAGAATTTAGAATTTAGAATTTAGAATTTAGAATTTAGAATTTAGAATTTAGAATTTAGAATTTAGAATTTAGAATTTAGAATTTAGAATTTAGAATTTAGAATTTAGAATTTAGAATTTAGAATTTAGAATTTAGAATTTAGAATTTAGAATTTAGAATTTAGAATTTAGAATTTAGAATTTAGAATTTAGAATTTAGAATTTAGAATTTAGAATTTAGAATTTAGAATTTAGAATTTAGAATTTAGAATTTAGAATTTAGAATTTAGAATTTAGAATTTAGAATTAAGAATTTTGAATTTATTATAATGAATTTAGAATTATGAAGTTTAAATTTAAAATGAAGAATCTGTTGCTGAGTATGCAATAACATTTATGAAACTATGGGATTAGTACAACTTCATAACTTACTTCAAAATTTCGCAAAATTTTTCGTGCTAAATTAAGGAATAAAGCAAAGATCGAAATATGTCCTTTTCCAATTCAGGATGTTTAAAGTAGTCTCATTGTTAAATAGCTTTGCGATCTAAACATATTTTAATTATTATTTATTTAATATTGAAACACAAATCATGACACACAAAAACCCAACCTTATGAATGGGGTTTTTTTTTATTAAGAAGTGTAACTAAATAAGGGCAGAATTTGAAACCAACCATATTAACTTCAAAATGCATGCATCGAATACTATTTTCACACATCAAAAAGTTGTAAGTCATGTAACAGGTTTTCGATACTCACAAAAGTCAAAAGAATTAGCAAAAAAAAAAAACGAAAACCTAGTATTCATTTCTTTATTACTAATCGTTTTTGATTATTAAAAAATTGTTTATGTCATTACGAATTCTATGCTAATATGAAATATTGTTTGAGAAACCAATTTCAGACTCAATTTTTTTTGTTTTTCTCAATGTTCAAATATACTTTCAAAAGGGTTTAAATACTTTTTATGATTAATTTGAGTAACTTTAATTCGATTAATCAATTAGTTTTTTTTTCTATATGCTTTTTTGTAAAATATCTTTTGAAAATAGGGTGAAATAATAAAGGAAATTTCTGCATAATTTTTACAAAAAAAAAATTAGAATGAAGTATTTGAACTAATAATATTTCCTCAAGACCGCAAGTACTTTCAACTTCTGTAAAAAAAGTTATAGAGAATTTCTAATTCTTTCCTTTACCTCAATTAGTAAATTACGGGAATAACAACGGGTTGTTAAAAAGTTTTAAACCAAATTAAATTTAAAATATCTTTTAGAGCAAACATCAAATCGTTTTGCAAGATTTATCAAATTTGTTCAATGCAATAAATCCTTTTTTTTCGAACTTTCTTCAGTAATGTTAGTTATGCTAGTGATGGTAGTTTTCAAATGTTTTGGAATTATAAAATTTATTTTTTTCAGATCATAGACATCATTTTCACCAAAATGCTATTCATTAATTGGATAAAGTATATTCCGAATCGTTTTTTTCAATTTCTTTTAGATATGTTAGTTCATCAGTTTTCAATGATAGATTATACTCAAAACTCAACTCATCTTCATTTAAAAATTCATAAACATCGTATCTCCAAATCTTACAAAACATTAGAGTCAGGACGAAAGTCAGTCAGTAATTTTCGAAAACAGAGGCTCCAAAATGCTGTTTCCTTGAGTAATCAATTAAATTCTTTAAATGAGATTTTAAAATGTTAGGATATTTTTATGGAAAAATTTTATTCTCAAAAAAGTTTTAACTTCTTGTTAATAAACTTATCTTTTACATTTCAAAATTTTGTTTAAATTTATTACCGAATTTTACAGAATCGTTTTTTAAATACATATTTTTTACGACAAATTTTCAAGTTTTCGTGAAATTTTTATTTAGTTTGTCATTATTTTTGTTTTTTTTTTTTTTGGTTTTGAAAATATAACCTTCTTAAAGCCTTCTTTTTGGTAATTAAAACATAGTTTATACATTTTGTCGCTTCATGAACCCAATAATATTGGCCCAATGTTCCAAAAGATGGCGACAAAATATTCAGTGCTTCATATTTAAGATAACAAAACTCGCGCTCAAAAATGAAAAATTAATTAATCCATGAAAAGTTCGAAAAATGACTCGAAGTAGCAGCTGTAAAGCTAAATTTGAAAGCGCAATGATAAGTAAATTAGTAGGGGAGAATGAGGATACTTGATCCCTGGGAATACTTGTTTCCTTAGATATATCTCCAAACTGGAATGTCGTACAAAGATCAAATGTTCTAGAAAAATGTGCCAAATGGAACAAAACAGCAATGGTTGAAGCTTAAAAAATTTTAACAAAATAAGTTTTTGGGTTATTGAACTTTGTTTGAAAAATTTCACAAAATGTGACTTGAAGATATTTTTTCATCATTTTAAAATGTTCCTAACATGGAAGTATTATAACAAAAATATTTATTCCAATACATCGAGTTCAAAATAAACTTGAAAATACAATATTTTCAAAGCGATGGAAAACTCCCAACTTTTTTCAGAAAAGGTTTTCTAAAATGTAGATTTTGGGTACAATTGATCCCTAGTATATGGGTACAAATGATTCCGGTATATTATTTTTCTCTATGGATCGTGGTCATTCCTGATTACGAAATTACTAATATTTATCCAATAGCTAATATTCATCCATCAATTATCTGAAGAAAAGGGCTAAAATAATTGATTTTCTCTTGTTTATAAAAAATTGCGCCCGTAAGTATGCAATGTCATAAGGGTTGAGAATAAGCTATAGAATTTTTTTTCTGACAATTATTGATTATGAAATGAGAACAAACATGACCAAAATAGTCAATTAACATTCTATCTTGGGGTTTTGTTTGATTTTTTCCATGGATTAAGGCTTCCTGAATAAAGGATCAAGTCTCCTTTAACTTCAAAAATATCGCAATTTTTTTACTCTTACGAAAATGCTTCTAGTTCATCTACGGGTTCAAGTATCGTTCTAATTTGAGGAGCATAGAAACTTGAAGTTACACGCTGTCGAGTTGCTAAATTTTTCCAAAAATATATGGTGAAAATAAGAAAAGGGGGTCAAGTATCCCCACTCTCCCCTATATGAATTGTTCTTTCAACATTACTGGGAATTCCTTTTTTTATTTCTATCAGTTCCTTATTCATCATTCAAGAAATAACTCACTACCCAACCTGTACATTGTCAGTAAGCTTTCAATGATACATTTAACATGTTGTTTCATAAACCCTTCAACTAAAAATGAGGAAGAAATATAATTTAAGATAATCAATAATCAACAATTATTATCATTTTGTTGAACAATTTCTAACCGTGTCTGAAATTTAAATATTTTATAATTGGGTTTTGATTTCTTTTTAAATCTGGTGTTAAATTTGAAACATTCTATTTCTGTGCACTGAATCTTATGTATGAAACTTTAAATTCTGGTTTTGTTCGAAATTTCGATTCGCTTTCTGATTCTGGTGTTTCTCAAGTATTAATTTCATGTTTGTAATTAGACTGTTGAAAATTTATTTTTATTAAACTTCTTGTAAAGAGGATTTTTTTTATTATCTGACAATTTGCGCCGGGGGTCTTCAGATTTTCCCCAAAATTGAAAATTTGGTTCATTTTTGCGACTTAAAAACACATGTATTTTTTCAGATTTCTAACATTTTTATTTTTTGAGTTAGCTTCGGTTAAATTTTTTTGAAAATAAAAAATAACCATTTTTCAAAGCTACATAACTCTGTTATTTTTCAACGGAAATTATAAAATAGCACATCAAAATGCATTGAAATTTTATCAGCTTTCCGAACAAAATATTTGAAAAAAATTAAATAATTACCTTCAACATGAAAAGTTGTAAATAAACTTTAAATGGCGTCTAAAAGTACCGTCTGCACCACCGAATATTTTGCAAAAAATACCATTGTATAGCTTGATTCAGGATGCAACTTTCATTTGAAGACACCAAAGTGGGCCATTAACACCTTGAAGAGTTATGAAACAAATAATGACAATAAATCTCTTTTTTTGCATCGAAAACAAACAATGGTGGAACAACTGCACTCACATATGGAGATAGCAAGCACTTCTTACAACATGGAAACAAAAGAACTTATCAAAGCTGGTAAAAAACATTACTTTTTCGTGCTTTGTAGAGTGTTTGCAGCAAAACTGACTTTAAATTTTAACCAAAATTCTTAGTATCGTACTGTTAAAGTGATATAACTAATAATGGGAATGTTGCTTTAACAACCTGGCCATATACTATATAACTTATTAACTTTTCGATCAAAGATCATTGTAAAGCATAATCAATGCCAATAGAAGAAGGTTCAGTCCCTGGGTTTGGGATCACAAAAATGTGATTAAAAAATGAAATATAGACGTGCTTTACATTGTTTTTTTTATCAGGAGCTATGCACTGGACACCAAAATCCTTTCCCATTGATCAAAAAAGTATGAGAAAGTGGCACAAATGTTGTAGAAATTACACTGGGTGACAGGCAAAAAATAGTCTGGGGTTTCTCAGCTGATTTAGACTAATTTTTGTGTCCTGAGTTAGAATATCTCATTGATTTTGCTGTATCAGGTCAACAATCAACAATCAATCAGGTTTGAGAAACAGCCATATGGCAATATACGCTTCAATATGCTAGTAATAGGGGTTTTGACCTGATTGAACAAAACCATGGTCATTTTCGGACTCAGAGCAATATTAGTCTAATTCAGTTGGAAAACCCTGGACTATTTTCAAAAAATCTTTTTTTGTTACTCAGTGTAATCGAAGAGCTCAGTATGGCCAGCCCAAGCTGTAAAATAATGAAAATATGATACTTTTACCGTATTCGTTTTCTACATTAGACCAGTTTTGAGGTTTACCATACTAGAAAGAACATAATTCGTCGTCAGTGTTTTGCTACCTCGATCGCTCACAAACGAATCTTCAGTGTTCCACCGTCCATTTTAAATCAAATCTGGGGAATTACGGATGCAAAACTTAGCGCATGAACTTCTAAAAATGACAGTAAAATGTGCATAACTTGTTGTGACCTGGTGCAAAACTGAGTATAAACGAATACTTTATTAGATTTTTGGATATAACATGAAGTTAGTTAAGCTGCAACAATCTACCGCCCCTTCTTTCATAACAGTCCCATGTACAAAAATAAGCAAGCGAGAAAATCAGCTTTTTCTGTTTTGGAATATATTTTTAAATTGTGACCACCACTTTCAGCATAAACGAAGATCGTTTCTAGGTTGTCATAATAAATCGTTAGAACTGAAATTTTCGAAATTGGGTTATTGGTAAGGTCGAGAGCACCATTTTTATTGATTATGGGACTGTTAATCGACCATATTTGAAACTTATTTCAAATCTACTCGCATAACAGTCCCATACATAGTATATTTTGTTTACCAAGCTACTTTCTAGGACTTACATTTGATCATTTTTAAACTTCTAAATGCAATTGCCAGAAAAAAAACATACTTTTGGAAAAAAATATCGTGAATTCCACATTGTTAGTTGAATCTTTTTACGATTTTTGATTGCATCCGATAGTTTTTCGCTCAGGAAGTCATTCCTAAGAAAGTAAGACCTGCCTTCGAAAACTACTGTGCATCATTCGACATCAAGTGAGTTAAAAAAAAAGTTTAAATGATTCAAAGCAATAAACCAAAGACTATTTCGCCGAAAGAAGCATTAAAAAGTAACCAAATCCGTGGTATTTCACATATGGGACTGTTATTCAGGTATATTTCCTATAGGACAGCCCCGAATTGATATTTTTTTTTCGAAATTTCTAGAACAAAACCTCTTTTTTCAGTGTTTTATTTTGAAGCCTTATGTTGACCTAAAATGACGAAAATTCATATGGGACTGTTATGCGAGTAGGGGCAGTCTGAAAAGGATGAAAAAAAAGTGTTTTTTACCTGCTTTGATAAGTTCTTTTGTTCCCATGTTGTTAGAAGAGCTTGCTATCTCCATATGTGAGTGCAATTGTTCCACCATTGTATGTTTTCGATGCAAAAAAAGAGATTTATTGTCATTATTTCTTTTATAACTCTTCAAGGTGTTAATGACCCACTTTGGTGTCTTCAGATGAAAGTTGCATCCTGAATCAAGCTATACAATGGTATTTTTTGCAAAATATTCGGTGGTGCAGACGGTACTTTTAGACGCCATTTAAAGTTTATTTACAACTTTTCATGTTGAAGGTAATTATTTAATTTTTTTCAAATATTTTGTTTGGAAAGCTGATAAAATTTCAATGCATTTTGATGTGCTATTTTATAATTTCCGTTGAAAAATAACAGAGTTATGTAGCTTTGAAAAATGGTTATTTTTTATTTTCAAAAAAATTTAACCGAAGCTAACTCAAAAAATAAAAATGTTAGAAATCTGAAAAAATACATGTGTTTTTAAGTCGCAAAAATGAACCACATTTTCAATTTTGGGGAAAATCTGAAGACCCCCGGCGCAAACCCGTCAGATAATAAAAAAAATCCCCTTAACCCTCATTCGCATTAGATTTCATTACCCTAATCAGCACTTGTGGTGTCAATTTGACACCACAAGCTCAAATCGTTATAACTTTTGGCGTTTTAGACCGATTTAAACAAAACTTACATCAAAAGAATCCTTGTAATGTCAGTAAAATATGTTTAGAACATTATATATAGCTAAAGGTACTAGTTTTATCGTTATTCAGCATGAAAGAAAAAAAATCCGAAAAAACATGCCTCACGAAAACTGCTGTAGTTCATATGTTACACGTCCAAAAAAATATTTGCCTTATGCATGTGAAAGCTGAAGTTAATGCCTACATCATGAAGACAAGAAATATTTTTTTAAATTTTTTTTAATGAAATGGTCACAAAAAGTTCAAAAAAGTGGTCTAAAAAACCTAGTTTTCATTCGATTGCTAGTAAATACTGTTTGAGCGATGGTAGAGTTTTGAAAAAAAATATGACTACAAAATGTATTAAAATTCCAACATTTTGCTGTCTTTAGATTTTTGATGCAACAAAAATTGAATTTACTGGAATTTTTCAAAGTTCACTACTTTGCGCGTTTTTTTTACAAATTGAAATTTCACCTGTTTTTGTGGTCCACCGTCAGGTTGTACCCGGATTATCAGTGCTTTTACTTTGTTTGGACCAACCAAGAGTATATTCATTGGAAAGCACATTTAATCTTCATTCTAGTGAGGTGCTGCAACTCACGCTGTGAAATTTCACAAAAATATGAAAATTATAAACGTAAAATCATTCCTGAATTTCTAGAACTACAAGCACCTCGTCCAGCAAAACGTGTTTGTTTGCTCTCCGAGTAGGTACGGTGGGTGGTGATTCGGGAGCGAAGAGCGAAGCCGACAGACGAAATAACGATGCGTGTCGTGCATTTCTTGGTCTGTCGGCTTCGCTCTCTGCCCGAATCACCACCTACCGTACCTACTCGGAGAGCAAACAAACACGTTTTGCTGGACGAGGTGCTTGTAGTTCTAGAAATTCAGGAATGATTTTACGTTTATAATTTTCATATTTTTGTGAAGTTTCACAGCGTGAGTTGCAGCACCTCACTAGAATGAAGATTAAATGTGCTTTCCAATGAATATACTCTTGGTTGGTCCAAACAAAGTAAAAGCACTGATAATCCGGGTACAACCTGACGGTAGACCACAAAAACAGATGAAATTTCAATTTGTAAAAAAACCGCGCAAAGTAGTGAACTTTGAAAAATTCCAGTAAATTCAATTTTTGTTACATCAAAAATCTAAAGACAGCAAAATGGTGGAATTTTAATACATTTTGTAGTCATATTTTTTTCAAAACTCTACCATCGCTCAAACAGTATTTACTAGCAATCGAATGAAAAGTAGGTTTTTTAGACCACTTTTTTGAACTTTATGTGACCATTTCATTAAAAAAAATTTAAAAAAATATTTCTTGTCTTCATGATGTAGGCATTAACTTCAGCTTTCATATGCATAAGGCAAATATTTTTTTGGACGTGTAACATATGAACTACAGCAGTTTTCGTGAGGCATGTTTTTTCAGATTTTTTTTCTTTCATGCTGAATAACGAGAAAACTTGTAACTTTAGCTGTATATAATGTTCTAAACATATTTTACTGACATTACAAGGTTTCTATTGATATAAGTTTCATATGAAGTTCATAATAATTCAAACGACTTAAATAGATTTTACTTTTGTGGTGTCAAAATGACACCAAAAGTCGGAAAAGGGAGTTTTTTTGTCCAGGCTTCCAGGGTTCGTCCATAAAAAAAGTAAAGATGCAATATTGAAGAACTTTTGAATTCATTTAGGGTCCCCGAAGAAATTTTTGTATTTTGAAGCTTCTGAAAAAAGTTACAAGCCTTCAAACTTGCAATGGTGTCAAAATGACACCCTAATGCGGATGAGGGTTAATGATTAACCGAAAATCGCATTAATTTGAAACATTGATTTTTATTTATTTTGAATTATACCTTTCAGCAAAACTTATTATGTTTAAGAGCATGTGTGATGGTCATACATTAGCAAGAAAATTTGATTTGAAATAAATTAGCTTATTTGTTGTGCATTTTTTGTATTGCTTTTATTTCTAGCTAAATTTGAATTTCAAACAATCCCCCCATGGACAGGTCCTTCGCACGGGCCTTCCCCAGGGCCATAGGAAGAGCTGACTCATGGGAGGGAGGGAGGATGGGTTTGGCGACAAATTTTTTTCTATGACAATTGAGGCTCTCAGAGCCAAATTTTCAAACCAAAATCCGGTCAATATTCGTGAAAATTTGACAAAATTCCAAGAATTATTCAACAAAAATCATGGATTTTTGTCAAAAAACGAATTCGTCAAAAATACAACCAGATTTTGAATCATGTTTCAGTGTCCCAAAAAATCGTTTATGACACATTCCACCGTGACGTGCAATCGCTTTTCCGGACTTTTCTGAACTGTTATCATTTTACAAGTCAACCAATTTACTTGTAAATGAAAAAAGTTGTAACTAACGATTGCAAATTGAATTTCATTCAAAATGAATATAATATGGTATTTAAAAAAATTAAGTTGATTTTGTTGTGATCGATTACTTTTGTGACGTAAATTCACGATAGAATTGACCATTTTTGACTTCAGTACATACAATTTTGATTTCCTGTTCTCTCTGAGGAAATAGAATATCGGTGTCTTCAAATAAGTTGTAGAAAAATCAACTACCCACAATTTGATGTGCGTAGTTTTTCGATTGAACAAGAACAAACAAAGTTATGCTTATTTGAAGTTGTGACGTGAATTCACTCAGTTTAAACAGAACGGGGTAGTTGACTGAATTTATTCAGTTTGATTCCAAAAGATTTCTTTAAAACTTAGTGTTTTAGAATCATCTTATAATTTTCAAAAAAGATCTTATTTTTTATGTCAGAAAATGTAAAAGTTTTCTCGTAAAATTGAACAGTTTCCTTTTTTGTGACGTGAATTCACTCATTTGCGACTGTTTTTGTTCGCTTTTCAAAACAATCACATTTAATATAAACAAATCAAATAGCAAATAATTTGCAACACTGCTTGTTTTGTTTTCAAGTGCTTTTTATGACTAATTTTTATCGTCGTTTATTTAAGGATTTCTGACATCTAAAATCATTGTTTAGTTTCTGTGCGAATCTCGCTGTGCGTGTTTTACTAAATTATATTTTAGTCTGTTATTGCGAACTGTCGAACAGTGAATATTTCGTGTCTGTTTTTATCACAAAGAGCAGTGCATTGAAGTGGTATCGTCTCCACATCGAAGTACATTCGCGCCCTATTTTTGTGATCAAAGCGACATCTACTGGAACAAATCGTAAACATCTGCTTTGCTTTGGATTGCATATTGCATACCTACCGAGCGAATATGGCTAAGACATGTTCAAGTTGCTCCAATGCCATCAGCGGAATCGAATTCATGGTCTGTCGCGGGATTTGCGGGAAAGAATTTCATTTAAGCTGTGTCGGCGTATCCAATGCTGCTGCCCGCTGACTTAAAACGATTTCTAGGAATACATTCTGGATGTGTGATGGATGTTTTTTTTTTTTTTTTTTTTTTTTTTTTTTTTTTTTTTTTTTTTTTTTTTTTTTTTTTTTTTTTTTTTTTGTAAGCAGGGAAAAGCCCCTGGGAGTGTAGCACTCTTCAAGCCACTTCTCCCAAAGGCATAAAACCTCCTCATCACTTCTTTATTCGATTTTTTTAAATTATTTTTTCAACGGTGTTGTTACAATGTTTTTTACAATTTTCACTTCCATTTTGATATGAGAAACAATGTTAATAAATGGGTTTTCTGGTGTGGGTGACTGGTGGCGGTGGGTGGAGGCGGTGGGTGGAGGCGGTGGGTGGAGGCGGTGGGTGGTGGCGGGCGGTGGCGGCCCTTGGCGAGAAGATAAAAAGATTTGCATGGGCATTAGTTTTATTGAATAACTAAATTCAGGCGATGAGGATTCAGAGATTTCATGCGTTCCCAGTGAGGGGATCCTCTTTTAAGGGAACGCTGGTTGGCAGGCTACCGAAGTACGGACTGTTGGCTTAACTCATTGGATGAAGGATTCTAATTTAGATCTCATGTGCTTTTTGATGAGCGTTTTAAAAAGCACATGAGATGTTCAGAGCTATTTGAAAGTGCTCACTTCCGTAGGCTTGCCTTTGCGCCATCTCCAGAGCAAACAGGAATAGCTCAGCTTACTGAAGCTATTTCTGAACTGCGTTCGGAAATCAAACAGCTCAGCTCAAAACCACCGCCAACGCCTATTCCAACGCTAACACCTGCTCGCCCCGATTTTCGTCGTGCACTAAAACGGTTCCGGGCTCCCGACCCTGTTGTTAACGAGCCTTGCAAATTGGGCGCGAAACAATCGTCTGCTGACGTTGTTTCTGTTCCTTTGTGCAGTAACGAAAATGAGAAGCTTTTCTGGTTGTATATTTCGCGAATTAAACCAGACGTAAGCGAAGACAGCGTAATGTCAATGGTAAAAGCCAACCTTGATGCGGAATCCGCTCAAGTGATTGAACTCGTGCCTAGAGGAACCGATGTGAGTACCATGCGCTTCGTTTCGTTTAAAGTTGGTCTCGATCCTGACTTTAAGGACAAGGCTTTGAACCCAGACACCTGGTCCAACGGTTTGTGTTTTCGAGAATTCATAAACTATGACCGAAATACTCAGTTTCGTGGACCTTTTTAATGATGACCGTACACCCCACCCGCCGCTGGACTTATCGACTGATGCTGATTCTCTTAGGATATCGGGACGCACCACTCATGCCAATTCGGAAGCTCTCTACTCTGGCCATCATCGATCGACTGTTCCTGCACCAAGCCGTCCCGTTTATCGATCAGGTGGTCTAGGGGGAGGCTTCCAATTGCCATGTCACGGCAAGTATTTGTGTAATTCAAGCAGTTCTCCCGGTTATGCATATCTGCCTTCTAGCCCCGCTCCGTGTGCATCAAATATTATTTTTTGTGTTAACAGTTTATCACCGCTGGTTTATGATTTTAATTTTAATGATTAATGGCATTTCGGTGAATTATACATTCTAATAGGAAGAATTTCAAATGAAAGTAATGAAAATTATAGACGGATAGATTAGATTAGGAAGCATGAAAGGTGTTGAAAATTTGCCAAGAGCGTGATTTGAGAAAACTTCTTGCCGCACAAGACCATTTGTCCCACATCGTATTATTGTCTAGAAGAAGCAAAGTCGATAGGCTGACTTTGCATTGATCTATACAATGATACATGGATGGATCGAAGCACGTGTTTTTCGTACCCCGGGGTCCGATCGGGGGCGACTATACGTGGCGACTATACGTGAACTGTGCACCCGAGCTTCTCCTGGCGAGTCAGTATTAGTTTGTGGAGACTATAATCAACCTCGATTGATATGGGAGGTCAATGATGAAGGCGCTGAACTGTTAACTGTAACTCCTCTTAGTGCTGCTGCCGCCACCTTGATTGATGGGACGAATTCACTGGGTTTGATTCAGTTCAATGCAATCAAGAATCACCTTGGACGGACCCTGGATCTCGTTTTCGGCCCTAGTGATGACCAAATTATAATTTGCACTGCTCCCGATGTTTTGGTACCGGTAGATACGCACCACCCTCCCATCGTCTTCGATTTACCTGTTAATATGCTGGTCACTGAAGCCTCATCAAACCCTGCGAGTAACAGCACATCGTTGAACTTCCGGAAGACTAATTTTACGCTGCTTTCACAACATCTGAATGGAATTGACTGGGACGCAGTTTTTGGCAATTCATCGATTGATCTGATGACAGTTTCGTTTTGTAATGTTATTTGTCAGTGGTTAAATTCGTTCGTTCCAAAATTCAAACCGCCTGTTTCACCCGCTTGGAGCACACCTACCTTGCGACAACTTCGCCGTGAAAGGAATGCCTGTTTACGTAAACTCCGAAAAAATTGAACAGAACACCAGCAAGCACGGTTTAGAACAAAAAGCACTGCCTACAGAAGACTCAATGCCTTACTCTACAAGAGCTATGTTTTGCGCTTACAGTCTGGTTTACGCAGAAATCCCCGAAGTTTTTGGTCTTTGTTAACTCTAAACGAAAGTCTAGCACGCTGCCATCTTCAGTGTATTATAATGAAAGTGTTGAAAATTCCCCAGACATGTGTTGCAACTTGTTTGCAGAACATTTTCGATCGATCTTTCTGGACATCATTTCATCTGAAAGCGAGCGCAACGAAGCAACTCTTCACGTTCCGGTTGTTGCGATTGACTTCAATACGTTTACAGTAAATCGAGAAACAATCGAGTCTGTGGCAAGGAAACCTAAAACGTCGTTTGATGGAATTCCTTCTGTTGTTTACTGTCGTTGCATCGAAGCTGTGTCATTGCCCCTAGCTCGAATCTTCAACCAGTCGTTTCAGCAACGTAAGTTTCCTGACATGTGGAAAAATTCGTTCATGTTTCCGGTCTTTAAGAATGGCGAACGGCGTAACGTGAAACAATATCGTGGCATTACCAGTTTGTCAGCAGGATCAAAATTATTTGAAATAATTGTAAGTGATGCCCTTTTACGCGCCTCATCGCAATATATAGCCATCGAACAGCACGGGTTCATACCAGGCAGATCAGTTTCTTCGAAACTTTTGGAATACACATCTTTTTGTTTGAACCAGTTGGAAAAGAAAAAACAAGTTGACGCGGTATACACCGACATCAAAGCTGCATTCGACACAATTGATCATGGAATTCTTCTAGCTAAGCTGGCCAAGCTGGGAATCCATAACAACATGATTGTCTGGCTGAACTCATTTCTTACTGAGCGATGCATAAGAATAAAGCTTGGCAATAGCATATCTGTTCCCTTCACGAATCAATCTGACGTTCCTCAAGGAAGTAACTTGGGACCTCTATTGTTTGCACTATTTTTTAATGATCTAATTCTCAGCTTAGACGACGGAACCAAAATTGGATACGCTGATGATTTAAAAATATTTGTTCCCGTTGAAACTACTGCTGATTGCGTTCGCCTTCAAGTGCTGTTGCATCGTTTCGGAGATTGGTGTAAACTAAACAAACTGTCCGTTAGTGTTTCGAAATGCACTGTCATAACATTCCATCGAGGTAAAACGCCACTTCTTTACGATTATAACATCGGCAACCAGATTTTGAACCGGGTTTCTGAGGTAAATGACCTTGGAGTAATACTTGATTCGCAACTCACGTTTAACAGTCAACGCTCTTCAGTCATCAACAAAGCTAATCGTCAACTCGGATTCATCACCAAAGTGGCACGTGATTTCACAGATCCTCTATGCTTGAAGTCTCTGTACTGTGCCCTCGTCAGGTCAGTGATTGAACATGCTTCCATTGTCTGGGCTCCTTACCAGTTAAGTTGGATTCTGCGAATAGAGCGTGTTCAGAAGCGGTTTATTAGATTTGCTTTGAGGCATCTGCCCTGGCGCCATCCCGAAGATCTTCCTGCTTATCCAGACCGATGTCAGCTCTTGGGTCTCGATACTCTCGGATGCCGCCGAAAGACCCAACAGGCCGCACACATCGCAAAAATAATGAACGGAGAAGTGCAATCGCCTAAGCTGCTAAGTTTGATAAACTTCAGTGCCCCATCGAGAAATCTACGATCTAATTCGTTACTCGCAAGTCAAATTCACCGAACTTCGTACGGCTTCAATGAGCCATTAAGTGCAATGATGCGTTTGTTCCGGGATACTGAACATCTATACCAGTTTGGAGAACCTTCTAGTCGTTTTGTTCGGCGTATACGCCAATCCAGATTTTTTAATTCAATTTGACTTTCATGTTCGATGAATTAATAAAAAATAAATAAATAAATAAATAAATTCTTTTCTCTACAAAATGAAGCAGTGTTTCTTGGCTTCAAAACGTATTAAAAAAATTCAAAAAAAATTAATCCATATACATATTTTAATTATTTTTTTTAATAAAAGTTGTCAAAATTAGTTTGGAATAATACATTCAATTTTCTAGGAAATAGTAATACGGGCGAAAATTTTTCTGGGAAATGGTTCATTCTGGTGAAATTTTTTTAAGGAAATGATTTATTCTGACGAAAAAATGTTTGGGAAATGGTTCATTCTGGCAAAACAGTTTCTGAGAAGTGGTTCATTCTGAGGAAAAGAATTCTGGGAAAGTCGTTTTCTGATGATTGAAATTCTGTGAATTTTTCATTACGGCCAAACGTTTTCGGGGAAATGAAGTACAACCGCTTATACCAAACTTCAAAATAATAAATAACCAAACAAACTCAGTGTAAATCACTGAAATTTTCAGAATATTTGTCCCTGAAAGGACAGAAGTGTTGTCCAGCAATCAATCATGTAAACTAAACCTCAAAAGCCAAAATTTTGTTAGTTGCAGGGCTCGTAGGCTGTGTAGCCAAGACGATAGATAAATTTTGATGGACGACAAAACTTGTGAAATTAACACTAGAAGAACCGGCAAATTGAATATAATTATTTGGGCCGTGACCAGGCAAAATGACTGGTTTAGGGGAATTTTTTCATTACATATTATTTTGAACTTTTTTCTTTCGATATATTTTTTTTACTTGTTCTATAATATTTTTGTTATAAAATGGAAATTTTTTTTCACCATGGGATGACGAATGCGTGTATGTTATAGAAAGATTATTTCAAATAATTTTCAAAACATTAAAACACATTATCAATCTGATATAAAAAAACAATGTTTAACGGTTATGGGTATTGAAAATGGGTGCACAAGTGCACAGTTTCACTTCAATTTTGCCGTAGTAGATATTTTCTAGCACCCATCCCTCTGAAATTTTTCAACGTGTTGCTTATAAATTATACCTGATATTGTAGGTTTCAAAGCATAGTTTTTCTATAAGTAGAGCAATTTATCATGTGTGCACGGATTCACCGCCATTGATCCAAACCAACTTTTTTGCGTGCCAAAGGTAAATAATAAAGACTTTTATAGATTCAAAAGAAAATTTGAGTTATATACATGGTTTTTCACTATGGGTGCACGGATTCACCGCATTTTCATCAAATGTTGGACTTTTTGCAAATTAAAGTAAAAGGATTTTGACAGATCTTAACTAAACCAAAGTCTAAACCATGTCTTTCATGTTGAAACAAAACGATTTAAATAATGATTTTTATTTTTAGTTCCGGTTTTTTTCATTCCTGGAAAAGAAATATTTCAATTATATCTTTAAATATTAAATTTATTTATTTATTATTAAAAACAGGTTTTTGCAATCGTATATTTAACTGATAAAATGGTAATTGAATTAACATCCTAGAAATTGGAGAACGGTTACCATGGGCCGAGTGAATTTTAGGAATTATGTGCATCAAGTTATGTCGTATGACGGAAAACAGTGAAAATAAAAATAATGAATCAACATTGTTAAATTGTACGTTGATTTATTTTTCCTAAAAAGTTTACACAGTTTTGTAGAGATTCAAAATTCATGAGAAGTATTATTTTTTGCGAATTTTTAAAGCGAAGTAATTCAACAAACAAAGTGTCCAACCAGTCATTTTGACTGGTGTGGTCTTTCTAGTGTTAACAATGTTTCGCAAGTTAAGGCTGTTGAAGTTGAAAGTTTATAAAGATTAATAATGAGATTACAGCCAAACAGAGAGGAGTGGAGAAAATCTTTACATTTTATTAAAGTAGGAGATTTGATATTTGTAAGCTTTAACAAATAAAGTACACGTCCGAACTGGTTTGTAGTCACTTCAGAAGAGAAGGGTTCATTTATTTATTAGTTTTACCTAAACTATTTCTTTATACAAAATGAGCACAGCTCTCTCACTTACGACTTTATGGACTTAGTTCCTCAAACGGATTTGGCTATCACATCGTAACGTGATGTGGTGGATGTTACCGAAAATATATTCAATGCTAACCATCATGTTCTTGAAAGGTGTACGCCAAAGAATTAATTAAATTAGATCTCTTCAAAGAAATATGAAGTTTCACTGAGATCGTATATGTGTGTGCTCGTTTTTTGCAATGTAATAAAGTTATGATTTAATAATAACAACATAATGATGATATAGTTTCTCACATCGTGAGATAGTTTTTAAAGTTTTTGATTCTCATAGAAAATTAGCATTACATAGCAATGGATGTACATTTTTTTTCATTTTTCGATGCCATAAAAAACTTTACCCATTATGACGGTTTGCTTAATGATATCACCTAAAAACTTTAAATTGCTTTTACTATCCTATACCAACATTGTTTGTGTAAACATATTTTTCGGACAAACATCAAGTATTTTTAATTTTTTTTTTATAATTCAGTTACCAGTCTGGGCTTAAATACATTAAAATCAAAGAATCACCTTTTAAATCTCGTCCCCATATGCTGGAATATGATTGTTTGGCATCACGCATTTTTTAATTTCAAAATTTCATCCATCCATTATTTTTTATAATTTCTGTTAGTAGTAATTTTTACCCATGAACGTATGGCAGCATCCATATGCTTTTTTCTTTAAAAACATTTTTGACTGAAAAAATGTAAAATTTAATTCGAACAAAACCATGCAAGGTGTGCTATATGCGTTATGACATCATAAATATTTAGACTAAAAATTTTCAAACGTTTTTATTTGAGTTTTCATTATAAACAAAGTTTGTTGCTACTTACCCCCTTTTCTAAGTAGGTTGAAAGGCATGTTTTTTTGTGAATTTAAGAATAACTGGTGAAACCACGCAATGTTTTGAACAAATAAAGTCATATCAATTTCATCTCTTGGTTCAAACATCATAAAATGTCAAAGACATTAGCGAAAACTTATAAACTTTGTTTGTAAATATGAGGCCCCGATGATGAAGTTTGATCCAATAAGTTTATTTTTCATTTCGATAGTGATTATCTTTATCCTAAACTTTGTTGACGAAACGGTAGAAATATTACGGAGAGTTTACCATCTATGAACCATAAAAAAAATTTGATTTTTTAAACAGCATAGATTTTCAGATTTTTGTGTAAAATCTCCAAAGAAGTAAAAAGTAACTCCTGGTTACTCTTTGATATGATCGAAAAATCCTATGGAGGTTTTCTTAGTTTTCATGTGTTCTTCAAAAATAGCAAAAAGTTTCCACCAAATGACCTCGAAAATGTTTTACAGTGTAACATAAGTAAAAATTTTCGTGTAGAAAATTTATAATTAAGAGATAATAAACTATAATGCATGTTATACAATAAGATTCGAAACTGAAAATTTGGTTAATTTTTTCACTTCTCAATCGATTTAATGTGAAAAACCTTCACAGATATCGTCAGAAGTTGGATGTTTTTTTTATCCAAGCTAAATCACCATGCGTCTCCATACAACTGGAGCCAAATGCCAAACGTTAGAAAAAAAAATATAATTATACAGAGTCGGTCAATCTATTAAGATTTGTCTTGAAATAATGTTGCACTTTCTTTAGTGATTAACTCTAGGTTACAATGATGAAAATTGATGAGCAAAACTTAATTTAAATGTGTACATGTGTGTTTGTAAGTGTAGGTATTTATTGTGAGAAACTGTAAATTTGTTTTTATGATTGCTTCCAAAAAAGAAGATCATAGAATAAAAAAAACTTTCAGCACTGTTTTTAAACATGTTTGGCACATTCTAATACTTTCTCTATTTTATGAAACCAATTTTTTTCCTTTTGAACGTCGTTTTACCAAGTTTAGTGATGATGAGTTTCTTCTTTCAGCACAATATCATCATTCTATAGACTTCATACCACTCAATCACTGATTTCGCGCAATGGCACGATTCCAGAGCAAAACAAAACAGAGTAGGTTTACAGTTTGTAGGTCCTATAAAAGGGTATCGGTTGCTTTTAAAGTCATTTTTCTTCAAACATTTGGCTTTTGATTGGGTAATCGTTATGAACGACTTACTGAAATACTGAAATTACCGCACTCACAGATCGTCAGCCATACTAAGTGATCCGTAGTTAATTTTTGAATTTTATCTTTTAGAACTTATTCGGGGCATCTATACGGAAAACTTGTTGAAAAACTTCTAATCGGAGATACGTTCTTTATAACGAAGCATTTCAATATTCATCCCAACTAACGCGCTAACGGATTCCATCATCGTATTTCTTTCATTGGTTCGGCTAGATCAAAGGTGGCCAACATTTCCAACAGGCACGCGGGTCAAAATTTAGAAACGAGTTTTGCTAGCAGGCCAAACAAAACATTTCGCTTTGAAATTCATCTAAAACAAAATACCTATAAAACATTTTTAATATGCAATTTAAAAATTATATTTTGGTTAAATTTCTAGTTAATTTCAAAAGTGAAAATTTTAGAATATTAAGAATAATCATCATTATGTCGGTGCAGAAGATCCTTAATGAAGAATTCGAAAAAGTTTCGGAGGATTCTTCCGAGCCATAAGCACGGCCAACCGCCACGGTCAGTCCAACAAGCGGTCAACTAGTGTAAGCGGATCAAGCGGCGGACCGTACTTTCTTCTCAACGGACTGTAAACAAACGGTACATGGGTGTTAGTTGCAGCATCGAACTGGCCAACGATGGACAAATGGATACCTGTAGGACTTTTGGAGCTTGAAACCAAATTTGTTTACTCATCAGCAGTATAAGTATTAAAGCTAAATAATCGCGTTTATTTCATTTTATTCTGCGTCTAAAGTCTTTGTTTTCTCAAGGAATATTTATAACAATTCATGAGTACATTTTTCACTTGTCTCCTAGGTTTCCGAATTGTCTTTTAATTTCTAAAAGTAACTTATTTCATTTGTTTTTTTAACTATATTTTAAGAGAAAAACAATATTTTAAAATTATTAATTGTTGAAAATTATAAATTTGCGGCTTATATTATAAAATTTTAAATGGTTAGCAAGTTCTTTGAAAGTTCAGAATTGACTTAAAAACTTCGTATAAAATTTTGTTTAAATACATTTTAGAGAACTCGATTTGTAGAATAGATCTGCTAAATTAACTAATCATTTCGGAAATTTGTATGTTTATAAGGGAAACAAGTAAGGAATTTATGATGAGTTTGTTGAATACATACATTTCCAACTTTTTTTTGGAGCCTTTATTTCTTGTTCAGTTTTTCGTGCAAACAAATAGAAAACATTCTTAACTCTAGTTTCAACTTCTTATATGTCATTAAAAACTAAGTTCAATTTTCATCGATAAACTGATCTTTAAAACAGCCAAGCTGTTAAATTAATGTTTAAATTTTCACTTCAATTCAATCAAAAAGTTTGAGATTTGACGAAAATGACATTCCTGATTTTCTATATTTTATTTCTTTTTACTGTATTTTGAGATTATAGTTACGGGAAAAATGCTGTTATAATCATCATGAATTTATTTAAGGTTCATCAGTAAATTTGATTGGAGAAATGATCAAAATTCGCATGGATTATATGGGTAGAATAGGCGATCCAGTTGAAAAGTTGAAAATTCACGAAACCATTTATTAAGAAAGATAAGTACCTTTTCATTGAAGAAGTTCTAGTATCCGTTTAAAATGGTACGAGGTAAGATATTAAAAATGTGCAACTTTTTTTTATTATATTTTAATAATCAAAATAGCTTAACTCTATTGATGGGGACGTTGAGGGGGTTGGATAGGGCATCGATCGAACTGAAGACTGATATACAATGGACTGTGGGTTCAAGCCAGCCGGAGTATCTCGGCAAATTTAGAATTATGAGTAGGTTACTTACTTAAGTACCTTTTCAGGATTCTTTATTTGTTTCGAACAGTTTGAAGGGAGTAAGATGAGTCAAACCTGTCCCAAGCCAGTGGTAACGGACCCCTTGGGTGTGTTGCAAATATTGTTGATGAATTAAGCTTGAACAATATTTGAATGTGCGATCGAGACTTCCCGTACCGCCTCGTGTCGAAAGACCTATCAGCCACTGGTGGGTTCAACTACATACATACATACATACATACATACATACATACATACATACATACATACAATTGAAATATTTTTTTTTCATTTGTTCTGGCTATGTAAAAGATAAGTGAACTTCACGTTTTTTTGTTGATCACAACGAAGCTTATAGGGATTATCCTCATTGGTTTTTAAGGACTCCGGCCATACTAGAGCTCATTTGAGTAAGTTTTCAGCGTATGCTAAGATTTTTAGTGAAAAAAGTATTTTTTCTTGAAAACTTTCCTTAGCAAAACAAAGTTAACCCTTGGCCGCCGGCCAAGGCCTAGAGGATAGCGTTTAAGTCTTCTAAGCCAGAGGTCATGAGATCGAGTCTCGGTCACGGCATATATAGTACTCTTTCTGTGGGCTGGTTAGAACGATGCTAGCAAATAAACCCTTGAAAGATGAACGCTTTAGTCTTAAGTAGAATTTAGATCTCTTCAAAGAAACATGAAGTTTCACTGAGATCCTATATGTGTGTGTTCGTTTAAAAAAAAACCCTTATCCGCTCATGAAAGTCAATATGACAGTATTGGAAGTTTGGCGGCTTGTAATTTTATTCGGGTGCATTCAAATAAAACAATTACTTCGGGGACTGCCAATGAATTCTTGATATATTTGATTTTGCATTATTACTTTTTTATATCGCACTGTGAAAGCCCAGAAAAAAACTCCCTAATCAGACCTTGAGTGTCAATATGACACTCCTCGCTTAAAACTGCTCTATCTCTCTGGTTTCTCAACCGATTTATACAAAATTTATAGTTTTGGAAATCTCATAACTTAAATATGCTTCACAAAAATTATTCACCTACAACACTTCATCTTTTCGTTATCAGTCTAAGAAAATAAAATCCTAAAATACAAGACTGGAGATCAGCTACGGAATGCTCCAAATTTTCCATATTTTTGTAAAGTATCGCAGCGCTTATGTAATTACACCACTAGGATCGGTATCAAATTGGCTTTCTGGTGAATATAAATTTATTGCGAAAATCTTGAGTTTATATTCTCGAAATCCAGTGCAAAGTTGAATTTAAGTGCAAGAAAATCTGTAAAATTGCAAATTGACAAAAAGTTTGAAAAAACAGCTAACTTGGAAAATTTATCAAAAATTCTGTGTTCCTTGTTTTGGCAATCTAAAAAGGAAAAAAGGTGTCAAATTACGTCAACTTTTCAATCCGCTTTTAAAAAATTTTCTGGTGTGACTTAAACAATTTTGACGGTTCATTAATTGAAAAGCGCGGTTCTACACCACTTTTTTTAAACATTTTTTGTGGTCATGATCTAAAATCAATCCGAAAAAAAATTATCCTTATGTGAAATGTATAGTATCTTACTTCAGCGTTTTTGGACACTAAGTGAAATTTATATCGGGCATTCCGTAGCTAGTCTACAGTTTTTATTCCAGAGCATGTATTTCGTTTTTTTTTCTTCTTAGACTTTGAATAGCGGAACATATTTGAATTACGTTACAAGATTTTCAAAACTATAAATTCTGTAAAAATCGGTTGAGAAACAAGAGAGATGTAGATTGGTTTTAGACAGGAGTGTCAAATTGACATTCCAGGGACTGTAACGGGTAAAAATATCAAGGACGGATGAAGGTTATTATGTAAAAAGTGATGGTTTTGTAATGCATAGTGTACAAATGTAAATATGTTTTAGGTACCGTAATCCGGGGTAATATTGATCACTTATTTCAATATTTTTCAATTATTTTTCTGTAAAGAGGAATGTTGCAAGTTTCATATTTTTAAAACAAGTAGGGGAGATAAGGGCATAACGAGCACCCATGGTTTAATAAGCACTCCTTCTTTGCACAAAAGTACGTATTTTCTTAAACAAATTTTCATGAGGATTTGTTTCGTTCCACCTATAGTATTAATTTTTCACGAAAAAAGAAATATCCTTTTCATCTTTACAGAAATATTAAATAATTCTCAAGTGACGAAAATATTATAATTTTTGAGCACCACCAACTAAGCCTTTTTGACCTTTAAATCGTCTTGATCTGAAATGTACGCACTGCAACATGATTTACACATTGTTTCTCAATTTTCACCATCATACAAATTTTTGATTTTTCACTTTAATCCATTTTAAAACGCGTTTTAACTTAAATTTGTTGACCTGGGGCGAACAGAGCACTATTAATCAGGGCAAGATGAGCGTTTTCTGCCGTATAATCTAGCAACGAATTCAACTAGATGAAGTCAACTGAATAATAAAGGGTGATACGGTCAAAATTTAATCAATATCAACTTAACGCAGTTCTTTCAATTTTGCATTTAAAAAACCTGAACACGCTTCATTTTGAAGGTGTGTGTGTGTAGTAGAATGTTGCTCCTATTTTGATTTTGGAATTCACTCTTCAGTTGTCAAAATGCCGTCCAAGGAAGAAGAGCAGCGTATCAAAATTTTGCTCGCGCATCGCGAAAATCCGAGCTACTCGCACGCAAAGCTGGCAAAATCACTAAAATTTGCCAAATCAACCATTGCAAATGTAATTAAAGTGCTTGGGGAACGTTTGTCGACAGCCAGGAAGTCTGGATCGGGGGGAAATCGAAAACCGGAAGCCGCTGAGACGACAAAGAGAGTTGTCGGATGTTTCAAGCGAAACTCTAACCTCTCTCTCCGAGATGCCGCAAATAAGCTGGGTGTATCGTCTACAACCGTGCATCGAGCCAAAAAAGAACCGACTATCGACTTACAAGAAGGTAGTGACTCCAAATCGCGATGATAAACAAAATACGACGGCCAAAGCGCGATCCCGGAGGCTATACACAACTAAGCTGACGAAGTTTGACTGCGTGGTAATGGACGACGAAACCTACGTCAAAGCCGACTACTAGTAGCTTCCGGGACAGGAGTTTTATACGGCAAAAGGAAGGGGAAAGGTAGCAGATATTTTCAAGCACATAAAACTGTCAAAGCCATCTGTACCTGTGGCTTGAAAAGCAGCATTTTCATAGCTTTCGGGACTGTCAACCAAGAAATTTACGTGAAAAAGTGTTTGAATAAACGCCTGCTGCCTTTCCTGAAGAAACACGGTTGTTCCGTACTGTTTTGGCCGGATTTGGCATCTTGCCATTACGTTAAAAAGGCCATGGAGTGTTACGCCGCCAACAACGTGCATTTGGTTCCCAAGGACAAGAACCCTCCCAACACGCCAGAGCTCCGCCCAATTGAGAAATACTGGGCTATTGTCAAGCGGAACCTAAAGAAGACCAAAAAAACTGCTAAGGACGAGCAGCAGTTCAAGGCAAACTGGCTGTCTGCGGCGAAGAAGGTGGACAAGGTGGCTCAACAAAATCTGATGGCAGGGGTTAAGCGTAAGGCCTGGCAATTCGGATTTGGAAAAGCGGAAACCCCTACAATGACTAGTTTTCAACTTTCGGCAAAAAAATTTAAAATGCATTTTTGAACGTTTTTATCTACTTTTTCAAGTTTCATCCAATTAGGCAATTGACTATTTGAGTGTCTGAACACGAAACAATGATGTAATTCACATATTATAGCTGTTTTCTGTGGTTAAATAAGCGTTTTCCTTAAGGTGACCATTATGCCCTTATCTGCCCTACTGGACTTCTATGAACGTAAAACATGGTTGCAGAAATTTATTAGTCTAGGGCAGGTGAGTCTAATTACGCTATATTTTTTCAGAGGTTTTTAGATTTGGTATGAGTAGGCCAAAAATTTAATTCTTAGAAATACATATTTTTTTTGGTAAATAAGTTCCAAATTATTTTTTGAACTCTGTGAAGGTTTAAAATGATCATTTCCAGCATAAATTTACGTAAAATATCAAGTTTTTCAAAGTGTTACGATGTTCCTAGTGTATCACTAATTGTTCCTATTGTTAACATATGGGTGTTCCAAATTATGGACATATGATGATAAATGCATCTGCGTTCCCAATTTAAATTTATTTCTTCCTGATTTGGCATATGGGTCTGTTTTTTTCATATATTTTTGAGAAAAATATTTAAACCAACTTTTTGATAACTTATATAACGTTTTTGGAATATTTATAGAGAAATAAGGACTTCATAAAATTCCTTTATGCTAGTTTTGAAGAAAGTAGTGGATGTTGAGCTTATTAAAATTTTATTTTTATCTTTTCCAATGGATACATTTATTATATTTCAAAAAGTAGAAAATTTAACGTAATAAGAACCGTTAAGCGAGGCATCATGCAACAGCAGGGTCAGATGCAACATTTGTGTACCAAAACTTTTATTCATTTTTTTTTAAATAGAATCCATCATTAGTCACTAAGTTAGAACACCAAGAAGCCAGTAATCGACTAGCAATACGCTTAAATACTTCTTTCCAAGACTATAATATAAAAATTGAGCAAAACATAAAATCGAACCCAAGAAACTTTTTTAGATATGTCAATACAAAATTAAAAAATAATAGTTTTCCATCTCGCATGCACTTTGGCAGCATAGAAGGTCAAAATTCCGACGAAATTTGTAATCTATTCGCCGACTTTTTCCAAAATGTTTACACTAGTTTTTCCGAGCAAGATCGTGATACTTCGTTTTTTAGTTATCTCTCTGATTCAACGGTACTTACTGTAGTAGAATCAATTTCCTTTGAAGAAATATGTAAAACCATTTCTTCCTTAGACAGCACTAAAGGGCCCGGGCCTGATGGAATTCCTCCACTTCTTTTAAAAAATCTAGTAAATGAACTGAGTATGCCATTGTTTCTTCTATTTAACTCTTCATTGAAATCAGGTGTTTTTCCTCAAGTATGGAAAGAATCATTTCTTGTACCCATATTCAAGTCAGGAAAAAAATCTGACATAAACAATTACAGGGGCATAGCCATTTTATCGTGCATACCAAAACTTTTCGAAGCTATAGTGAATGCAAAAATATATAACCAAATTAAAACACTCATTACTGAAAAGCAACATGGATTTGTTAAAGGAAGATCTACAGCCACTAATTTACTCGAGTTTGTTACCTATAATATTAGCTGTATGGATCGCGGTAACTCTGTACAGGCTTTATACACGGACTTCAGTAAAGCTTTTGACAGAATTGACATCCCCATGTTAATTTTTAAATTAAATAAACAGGGTTTCAGTTCACACCTACTGAAATGGATAAGGTCCTATTTAACGAACCGCTCACAAGTTGTTAGATTTAATGGTTCACTTTCAAAAATTATCTCCGTTACTTCTGGTGTGCCTCAAGGCTCCCATCTCGGCCCCTTATTATTTATTTTATACGTAAATGATATAACTTGTCTTCTCAAGCAGTCAAATGTGCTAATTTATGCTGATGATATGAAACTTTATATGAAAGTGAATAGCGAAGAAGACTTTAGAATCTTTCAAAACGAAGTTAATGTATTTAACAAATGGTGCACTAAAAGTCTGCTCAAACTTAACGTGGCAAAATGTTCAAATATTGTATTTACCAGAAGAAAATGTCAGTCATATGAAATTGTCAAATTGGGAGATGATCCTGTCGAGAGAGTCAACAAGATTAGAGACCTTGGAGTTATATTGGACTCAAAACTTACCTTTGTAGATCACTATAACTCAATAATCCAGAAATCAAACGGTATGTTAGCATTTATAAAACGTTTCAGTTATAATATTAAAGACCCATACACAATAAAAACATTGTACACAGCTTATGTTAGATCTATTCTTGAGTATTGTAGCGTTGTGTGGTCGCCTTTTCAAATTTTACATAAAAACCGTTTGGAATCAGTCCAGAAACAATTTGTTCTATTTGCTTTACGAAATTTAGGATGGTCTCAGAACCAATTACCTAGCTATGAATCACGTTGCCTGCTTATAAACATGGAAACATTAAGTGTAAGAAGAGAGTTTGCTGCAATCTGTTTTGTAAACGACATAATTAATCAGCGCGTTCAGTCTGCTTATCTACTAAATCAATTAAACTTTTATTGTCCTTGCCGTCATTTAAGAACAAGAAATCTTTTCATTATAACCTCTACTCGAACTGATTATGGAAAATATAGTCCTGTTAATTGTTTAATGTATAGTTATAATAAACATTATGAGAATATAGACTTAACTATGTCAAAACAGCAGCTGAAAAAAGGTTTTTACGGTAACAGGCACCGAAGAACCTGACTTTGTAAATGTAAAGAAAAATTATTATTATTAAGCTTATTTGAACATTGTAATCTCTAGGTTTAAGTTATTATATATATGTAGCCTACACTGTTTGGCGGAATAAATAAATAAAATGTTAGAAACATAATATTTAATTATATCAAAAAAATGACATAGTTCCTCAAATCGTAAGATAGTTTTTTAAAATTTTTGATTCTCATACAAAATTTAAAAAATTGAGCAATAGACGTACATTTTTTTTTTCATTTTTCGTTGCCATGAAAAACTTTATCCAGTATGAAGAATTGGCTTAATGATATCACCTACAAAATTATATTGCTTTTATTATCTTGTACCTACACTGTTGGTGTTAAAATATTTTTTTGGCAATCACCAATTTATTTGAAATAAATATTTTTATAATTCAGTTACCAGTCTGGGCTAAAATGCGTCAAACTGCAAATCAAAGATTCACCTTTAAATCTCGTTTCCATAAGCTGGAATATGATTGTTTTGCATCACGCGTTTGTAAACTTTAAAGATCATACATTTTAATGATTTTGGGTAGTACAATTTTTGTATATTTTTTACCCCTAAATGTATGCAAAACCCTAGATATGCTTTTCCTTTAAAAACATTTTTGACAGAAAAATGTAAAATTAAATTCGAACAAAACCAAAAATATCTGCAATAGGTGCTTCACAAATCACAAATACATTGGTACCGTAAAACGGGGTAACTTTGATCACCGGGGTATCTTTGACCAACGATACATTTTTCCACATTTTCATCAATAACTCAGTCTATAGATTGAATTTTTGAAAACTGTTTTCTACGTTTGAAAGCCTATAAATTCCGTATAAAATAGACAAAATTTGGCTTGCATTTGAAATTTATTTCTTGTTAGTAAAAATGTAATTTCAAAATCTTAAAATATCGATTTTTTCAAGGCTCGCAAACAAACAGCTCTTTTAATGACACCAAAAAGCATTAAGAAGCAAACGGGTTATTGAATGTGAAAGAACAACTTATTTTCTTTGCATAAGTAAATTTGTAGTGCTATTTCTATAGTCATCTAGTGATAAATTTTCTATAAAAAATAATGACATTTTTCAAGAGTAAGCCCGTTTTGCACAAATAGATAGGAACCCTATTAAATGATTAACTTTGAAGAAAAAATTAAAATGGAAATAGTGGGAGGGCCTACAGAAATGTGGGAAGGTTCAATTTCAATTGTATTTCGTAGCTTAAACTATTTAACAATTATTTTAATTTTTGCCCCTAAATGTATGCATCATAATAGTTCATTTTTCGATTATAAATGTTATTAATAGAAAACGTTAAAAAGCAAGGTAAAATTTATAAAACATCATTTGTAAATAGTATGAAGGTGTTTTTTATCCTTCATTATAAAGAAAAATAGTAAAAACCGTCGCAAATAGAGGCTGACCAATGTTACCCCAAAGCAAAACAGATTCAAAATAAAGACGAAATCGATTTTTAAATCAAATTTAAAGTAGTCTAATAAATTTCTGCAACCATGTTTTACGTTCATAGGAGTCCAGTACTGGTTTTAAAAATATGAAACACGCCACATTCGCATTAACAGAAAAAATAATCGAAAAATATTGAAAAAAAGTGATCAATATTACCCCGGATTTCGGTACATCAAAATTATATCCAAAACCAAAATTTTTCGCACGCTTTCATTTGAGTTTTCATTAAAACAAAGTTTATTGCAACTTGCCCCTTTTTTCTTAGTAGGGTGATAATCGTATGTTTTTGTAAATTCAAAAATAACTGCTGAAACCAAAAAAAAAAAATTTACTACGTCAATTTGATGTTCCATCAACCTTAAAACTTTTGATGTACAAGCGGTATGACTATCTGTGGACATTAAGTTTTTAGAAGCCATTGAAGTCGAAAGTGTTGCATGATGCCTCAGTTGACGGTATGCTACGTATTTCTATTAGAATTTTTTTTAATTTTTTTTCTTTAGAATCTTTTCTCGTTGTGGAGCTCTCTGTTACTTGATGGTTTTCTTTTCTGTCCCGTAGGGTGCCTTCTATACAACCTGAAAAAAATATTTTTTCGACATTTTTAGCTTTTAAATACACTAAAGTAAAAAAATCTTGTTCTAACTAAAAACAGTTTATTTCAACAGTTCGTTGAAAATTAATTTAAAACATAATTTGTATTAGAACTTCACGTCAATTATTTTCATTTCACTTTGATATAGTTTGGAATACTTTGACTATGTCCTTAAGGAACACATTGAAAATTCTGTTCCTAATTGTGTACATAACATTTTTTTAGTTTTTACATGAAAAAAAACATTGTTCCAACATACTAATTACTAAAATCTTGATAAAAAACAATTCGACGAAAAATTCTTTAAAATTGGATTACAAATTCAGCTTAAATCTTCCATTTCTAACAATTTTTGTTTTTTAAGAAAAATGCTAATATTTCCATTTAATTTAGACATATGCACTTTGAAACAATCCGAATTATACTAAAAATTCTGTGAGTTAGAAAACTTTTTTTTGTAAAATGGAAGTTTACATACGCACCCTACTTTAAATTTAATTTAAAAATCGATTTCGTCTCTGTTTAGAATTTGGACGGTTATAACAAGTTTTCTTGATCATGAAGGATACAAAACACAAATACAAGTTTATCAATTCAGGTATCAGAAAAGGGGTAGGCTTAATAGCGACACGTTATCCAAACCTACTGGAAAATTGTGCCTAGCATTTTTTTCAAAGATTTCATCATGTACCTGTCAAACCTGAAAACCATAAAAAGACAAGAAAATAAATTCTCTACATAATCAATATGGCATAGAGCCAATCCACGTAGGGATTTTGAAGCATTGAAGCTTATAACCACATTGGATGAAGAATGACAGAACGTTATTTTAGTTTTAATTAATTGTAAGAATAAGATGCACTTATTACAGGATAGGCGAAAGTACATAAACGTCGTCTATTGAACGAAAAACAATTACATATGAGCTGGAATGAATCACTCATAAATGATTCACAACTACATAATTCAGGAGATTTGAGTTTAAATGATCAGAGAATGTTCTAACAAGACTGCCACAATGAGGTAAATAAACGATTTTATAATGACAAAGTTTGCATTCAACCTATCCACATAGGGGTTTTTAAGCATTAAAGCTTTTTTCCATTAGATTGGAAATAAGGACCTTTTTTTTAACTTACTTTGTTCAGACATACACTAGAGAAATGTAGTCGAGCAAAAGAGGGACATTTACACACTAAGTGTAAGGTAAATATAGGCATAATAGTACCTCTGAATCATAGTTCAACCATACAGGAGGATTTTACTGACCACTTAGTTTCTAGAGTTTCTGTGACGTCAAATTTTAAACAAGCGATATTAACAATGCACGAAGCTGTAGCAGTGGATTCCATATATCTCGGAATACAACATAAATTTCAAATCTCTTTTCTGCATATTGATGTTAAGGTACCGTAAACTGGTGGAATTTTGATCAACGGAGTAGCTTTGATCAACAAGAAATTTTTGCAGATAATCATCAATCACTAAATCTGAAGTTAAAATGTCTGAAAACTGTTTTCTTCGTTTGAAATCCTATAAATTGAGTTTCATATAGGCTAAATTTGGTTTGTAGTTTGTGATTTTTTTTATATTACTTACAATGCTGTTTGAAAGTTTTAAACTATCTGTTTTTTCGAAGATTCACAACAAACACCTTTCCTGATAAAACGATAGAATTTATAATTTTTGCCCCTAAATGTATGCAGCATCATTGTCCATCTTTTGAGTATATTTGTTTTTCAAAGAAAACGTTAAAAAATCAACTAAGTCCAAACAAAAGATTACTGTTATCAATGTTTAAGCCTTTTGTGCCAATTGGCATCAAAACATTAATTTTGAAGATGTTGAGATTCGTTGAAACCATAGTGATCAAAGTCACCCCAAGACATGAAATCTGGTTTTGTGACAAACGTTAGTTATAGCCACTTATGTATCGTTTGAATATTCTGCTATCAATGATCATACTTTATACTCCTTACGTCAGTAAGTATTTTAAAATTTTTTAGTGTTACGAAAAAGCAACCCTTCCAAAATATTCGAAAATGAATTTTAAAAGTGAAAAATGTTCCCACAGGTTACGGTACTTTGCTCGGGAGGCGCAAAAATACTGGGTTTCCATCATTTATTTATTTATTTATTAATACTTGCAAAGTAAGAAAATTTCTTATAAATTTTTGCAATCGGGTTTGAATGAGCTTACAAAATGGACTCAATAACTAAGCCTAACCCAAGCCAAATATTTCACCCGCAGACCACAACACGATTGGACTTGACACAATAAAGGTATTGCTACTAACTTTTATCTATACAGCAAACAAAATTTTTATAAAGTATACGGAATCTGAAATGTAGGTTATCATTTTCACAAAAGATGTAATTTGAAACTCTTTTTGATTTATTTTAGTTTTAAAAAAAGTGTTAAATTGAATTCTTCTGGTATAGGTTTAGATTGCTTGATAGGAATCGTGATTTTTTTTATCTAGAATGACATAAAAAACAATATAAAATATGACAGATCTACTGTTTTCCTTTTTTTACGCAAAAAATAGTTGTTCCATTTTCGTGTATGGTATTCGATGTAAATACATGCCTTGATGCGACGACGGTGTAATTTTTGATCGAAAACAATGTTCCGTTTTCGTGCATCGTTTTCGATCTAAAATGGTTTAAATCATACACCAACATTTTAGGAATCTTTGTAAAAGTATTTTGCTTGTTTTTTTTTAACGTTGACTGTTACATCCTACCATTATTTATTGTTTTCTACAGATGTTGTCGTTGAAGAATATAATTCTTTTGACAAACATTGCTTATTTATAAACGGTCAGGTAAAGACGGTTCCATTACAGCTCATTGATAGCCTCATCATCACTTAACAATCGGAAATGCCGAAACCGGATGTAGTGGGCTTCTGAATCGACTTTTCCCCGATCGGTCCTGCTGATCGTCGCTTAGCCAACGCAAATAACCAGCCTTCTATCTGCACGCGACAATTCAAAGTTTTTATTTTCAGGCTCCCTGTACGAGACTACGCTGCTTCTGCCAGAGTCAGTATATCTTTTAATACACGGCACACCAACCCAAGCCTTGTTCACATCATCATCATCGCATTCAGGCAGCCGCTTTCCGTTTTTACCTCCGCGTGTTGATTTTTTCTGGTTGCTGTTGTTGCTTTTGCTGCCATGCCGTTTCGACCATATCGAGGGCCCCGGCTCGATTCCGCTTATGTACCTATAGCTCCGTTTTTATTATTTACTTCGCCAGGCATCACCCGGTGAGAGCGTGGCCGTAATACATATAGAACAACCTCGATGCTACCTTCACTTGGCGCTGAAAATTATCCCTCGGAACTACTTGGCCAAGGGGTGAATTTCAAATTAAGCTTTTCGATTAATCTTCAACTGGATTTCGAACTTTCTTTTAAAGAAAACATCAAACTCGGATTGTCGCCAGGTTAATCACTATCGATAGGGCATCACATAACACAATGTCGGCTACAATATACTGCATGGTAGGAGACTAAATAAAAACGTTCTTATCTCGTTTTTTGCGATGATTTAATTTATAGCGTCCGAAGGAAAATGTTTATTTACATAAGTTCAGTGAACGATTTCATCAAATTTGTTTTGTTATCAAACAAGAGGATTACAATTTAAGAGTCGGTGGCTGTTGTGACGTTCGTTCACAGCATGTTATGAATTGGGTATGCTCGATACTAGAGATTTCCGTTAGGCCCAAATAAATCGCAAATTTATGGACTGTCACATGTTTCTAATGTAAAACTTGGTGCTAAATTTAAAAATTAAACTAAAACCTGTTCTTCTTAGATTCATTGAATTTGATATCCAGGTGGATATTGTAAATTTGAGCTTAAACGAAAGAAAAAAAAACCAATTTGATTTCTTGTCCCAAACACTTGTTCATGAAAGTCCTCACAAAATATATCAGCAGCAACATGTGAAAAGGGTATAAAAGACAAAGTAAACAAAACCGGGTTTTAGCGGATTCAAATCGCCCAATATAAGCTCTACTTAACACAAAAACCGTTTTAAGTTTTTCATTTTTCGTAAGATTTATAATGCAGTTTGAGTAAAGGATCTAAAAAATTTAGAGCCATAAAATGACGTTATCCTCACACAGATTGTTTTATACACCCTTTACTCCACAACAAAGCAAACGGCCTAGATGCAAAACATTAAAAGGGGAAAAATGCGGAAAGCTATTCACTCACTCCTATAGCGAGAACCATAAGCCTTTGTCAAAAAATAGGGGAAATTTTATCTCCATCTCACTCAAACATATGAGACATACAGTACAAAGCAAAAGGTGTATGAAACATTTAGACGAATTTCATACTCCAGCTAGGGTCTATAAACAATTGCGAGCTATTTTTACATGATAAAACCGTCGTATCCATAAAAACATGTTTAGAATGATCCTACGCACCGTTTTGACCATAAAGACTTGGGAGATTCCTCGTGAATTTTAATTAGCGATTTAAAAAAGATTGCAAAATATTCAAACGCGTTTTTCTCGAAACGTCATAAATGAACATAGACCCTTTTCACGTGTTGGTGCTGATATGTCTATTACATAATTTTCAAGAAAAACAGGAGACATTTTTATCTTTACTTAGGTTATCCTGATCAAATGTACACAAAAGATTGAGTTTGTAATGAACATGAAGCGTTCTGAACATTTTAATACTCTAAAGTCATCAACTTAGGGATACTATTTCTGGGCTTGTTACAATCAGCGATGAGAATTTTTGTTAGATTTTTCAATTGAAATAATAAATCACTCTGTACAACTTTTTTCTCTTAATTTGTATCACTTCGATGTCTTCTACAATTTTTCTACAATTGACATATAAAGGTAGAACAAAGCTATAGTTTAGACACATGTTTTAATAGTCATTAGAATGATTTTGCGTTTGAATAAACTATTGAAAAGGTTAATAAATCTTCAAAAAACGTTCCAGACGATTTTTTTTTAAATATGTCTTTATTTGTATCAATTCATTATTACATTTACATTACATTATTACATTAAATTAGGTGTTCAGTTCAATAATAAACTTTCAGGGCCCTATAGTTTACTAATTACTAAAATTTATTTATTCGACCTAAACTTGCTGAGCGCAATCTAGCATTTTTATGTAGGAGAACATCCTGTAGTGTCAAACATATTTGAAACTTAAAACTAAAAACTATCCTAAAATTAAACTAATTATAAAGAGAACGAATCTCTGCGATGGAAGACTGCATCGATTTGCCTCTGAAGTTGGAGATGATTTTGTTGGCCATCTCTTCGATCGATTCAATGCCCGCAATCCGATGAAGATCTTCGGTGCTGTGCCAAGGTGAAAGCCGCAAAATCATTTTCAGAACCTTGTTCTGAATCCTCTGGATGGCTTTCTTCCTCGTCGCGTAGCAGCTAGACCAAATCGGAACTGCATACATTATCGCTGGTCGGAACACCTGCTTGTAGATGAGCAACTTATTCCTCCGGCAGAGTCGGGATTTCCTGTTGATGAGAGAATAAAGAGATGTTGTATATTTATTACATTTAGATTGAATATCTTCAATGTGATTTTTAAAAGTAAGATTCCGATCAAGTGTGAGTCCCAAGTACTTCTCGTGATCAGACCATTCTAATGAAACCCCATTAAAAGTTATGGAATGATTTTCATTAGGTTTTAAAAAATTTGCTCTTGAATTATGGGGAAATAAAATAAGTTGAGTTTTGGAAGCATTAGGAGAAATTTTCCACATTTTCAAGTACCGTAAAACGGGGTAACTTTGATCACAGGGGTAAATTTGACCAACAATAAACTTTTCCACATTATCATCAATAACTCAGTCTATAGTTTGAATTTTTAAAAACTGTTTTATACGTTTGATAGCCTATTAATTGAGCATCAAATAGGCAAAATTTGGTTTGTATTTGAATTTTTTTTCTGTTAGTAAAAAATCTAATTTCAAAATCTTAAAATATCTATTTTTTCAAGGCTCGCAAACAAACAGCTCTTCTTATGATACCAAACTCGTATTTGAACTCGTATACGATTTTAAAAACCTGAATTATTCTGATTTTGATATGCGTTTCAATGATATTAATTGGCAAAATCTTTTGAAAGATGAATCAGATATGAATGTAGCTGCTGGTTTATTTAGTAGTACACAGCAAAAATTATTTTCTGTAAAATTACAGCAAATATCCTGTAACAAAAAGGAGCAGGACATTTACCGTAATTTTACAGGTCGAAAAAAAAATTACGTGTCAGTAATTTTCAAGTGCACATTTTTTTACAGTATGGTTTGAAATTACAGGACTGTAATTTAAAACCGTGTACACTGTACAGGGTTGTAGTTTCTGTTACTGTTGTATTAATGAGTGAAATGAAATGAGACATAATAAATACAAAAACACAACTGATTTTCAATGCTATACATGGCAATTTTATTATTCAATAATATCATTGTTTTCCCCATACTTAATACGGTATTGCCAGCCGTTCAATCGTTTTCAAGAACTAAAACAACAGCTAAAACAGTAGTGTATCTGCCTCTACCAGGGCAGTACATTGGTAGTAAAAAGAAGTGAACTGATTCGACCTTAATAAAATCATCTAGGATAAGGACTTAAGGTTTTGAGCAAAGCTTGATTTAAAATTAGATTGATAAAAGATAAATTTAATTTAGACCAGATTTTTCAGACCTGTTTTTAACCTTCCTAGATCGTTAATATAAAATCCGGACGAAATTTTTTTCAACTGTTCATCAAAGGGTTAATTCACAATATTTTGAGGTTCCAACCGGTGGATATTGGTGTAGAAATCGGTGAGAATATCCTCCAGGGCTAAACTTGTATTCAATTTCAGTTCTTGAATTTCTGAAACAAAAGATTGGTAAATTTAGCATCTTCATAGAAATTTTGAAAAAGATGGTAACATACTTTGGAAGTCTCCCGAAAACTTTCAACATTCAGCAACCTATTAACGATGATGTCGTTGTTCAGCGGATGGCCCACACAAATGTAAACGTTGTCCTTGGTTACTTCTTTTAATGCCAACAAGGTACTCTGCAACACGTTCAGAACCTTTCACATGTCCCCACCGGCCAATATTAGAGCCTTCTTACCGTCTTGAGAAATTTAAATACTGAAATTTAATAGATTCCGTTTAAGGAAAATTGATTGACATTTTATTTGGGAATGTAATTATGTACTCACTTTTCGGCTTCAACGACATGCTCCAGTCGGGGAAGAATCTGCGCTGCTGCCAGTGGTGCAAACCAATACCGGGTGGAGCGTGACTGCAAAGCCGGTATAATCTTGCTCATGTAGTTACAGATGATTCAAAATAGAACATCAGCAGTTCCATCATGCAACTCGAGGCATTCTGCGCGTCATTGGTCATGGCATAGGCTTCATCGATATTGATTAGTTTATAGTCGCTGGAAAAAGTAATTCGGCGTCGAGGCAAAATTGAGGATAAGTCTCCGCACAATATTGGTACCTCGATTAAAATATTCGAAATCGAGTACATACGCGTTAACAGACATGCGAATAATGAGTGTTTATGAAATGACGTTGACTTTCATTGATACACTGTGGTTATATAAAACGGAACAATGTTTTACTTTAACTATTCTGTGTCCGAATACGAGTATACTTACCCTTGGTAACACAAAGTTTCGTTTTGCGTTATCCTCCGGAAGTTAAGAATTGACTAAATAGTGATACCAACACTAAATGAAATAAACCCGACAACACCAGAAAAGGCAAAGTAGGACTCGGTCCTAATTCAGGATGATTTTTGCACGACTTCAATAATTCTGTATTCAATCTTCATGTTTCATTGTAGGATTGCTTATCTGTAAGAAATATAATCAATACTAGTTTACCAAAAAAAAGTGAAGTGTTTACCTGGATCAAAATAAGAAGTTTGTCCTGTGGTTTGTCATAGTCCGCTATCTGATTCGGACAGACTGTCCACGCAACAACTCTCCTTTTCTGCCACAACGGCTTTTGATAAGCATTTTGAAAAGGAACTTCGTAGACCAACGCACTTTTCCACGCTGTTGAACGAAAAAAATGCTCAGAATTGTATATAAAGTACAACGGAATAAGAAGTTGAGACAATACGTAGCACTAGTTTTTTCATAATCATATGTTTTTAAAATTAAACTATATAATAACCATCTCCACTTACCCCGATATACTTTAATAAGGTTTGTCCATCTTCTTGGTCAATTATAGGGTTTCTACATAGACGAGGAAAACTTTTATTGGCATCCTAAAAATCCTTAAAATTTCCTAAAAAACAATTAGGGTTAGATAAATTTTGTAAACAAAAAAACTTAACACGGAACTCTCCAAGCATTCACCTTTGGTATAGTAACGCCCCGATAGAATTGATTGATGTGGTGCTCCATCCTCGCTTCGAATTTTGGCCAATCTCGTATCTCCATCTGTGTCCGAATGCATCTCGACTATTTCTTCGCCACTTCGATTTCCTCCGTCCCCTGTTTTTCAACGGGTTCGCTACAGCGTAGTGTAACTGCACCGGTGGCTTAATGCGTGGTTTTTTTTTAGCAGTAGATCAACGCAAAACACGAACTTTTTTCCCGACCGCTACTCGCTATAGAACAATTTATCGAAACAAACAAAACAAAACCCGTCCATGAATTTGTGTAAATTTTTGACGTTTCTCTTTGCTATGCGCAACTGGGATGCCAAGCGCACTGAAAATTTCTTAAAAGCAATTGAAAATTGTTGGACGACATTATTTAACGACACGTAATTTTATTTCGACCTGTAAAATTACGGAAAATGTCATGCTCCTTTTTGTTACAGGACATTTGCTGTAATATTTAATGATAACCTCTTAAATTTAAGGCGAATTATTTTGAAATTACGTGTTTTTTCAATTACAGGTTGTTTTATTTTATAGGTAACCGTTTTCAATGACACGTAATAGTCATTATTTTTTTCTGTGTAATCTATATACAATTATTGACGAACTCGTGCCAAAGAGAAAGAAAAGAATACTGACAAGCTATAAACATCCAGCATGGTACACACGTGATATAAAACAACTCAAAAATAAAAAGCAAAAAGCACATAAAGCCTATAAGAAAAATAAAAATTCGCACAATCTGAACGCATACAAAGAAATTTGCAGAGTACTTGATGTAGAAATATCGCTAGCTTATAACAGTTACAACGCAAGAGTAGAGAGCAATATTAAATCCGATCCTAAAACCTTCTTTAGCTATGCCAATGAAAAAATGAAAACATCTAATTTTCCATCACGTATGCAGTTTGAAGACTTTGATGGATCTGACAGTGAAGAGATTTGTAACCAGTTTGCTCGTTTTTTTCAAAATATTTACAAAAAATCTAATGCTTCTCCAGACTTAAATTATTTTTCATATCTTCCTGAACGAGTAAATGACGTTAGTGTTGAAAATATTACTGTGCAAGAAATTTTAAGTTCCCTCAATAGTCTTGATGACAAAAAAGGTCCAGGTCCTGATCAAATACCTCCACTATTACTTAAAAAATTTGCTACTTCATTTGTTAATCCACTATTTTGGCTTTTCAATTTATCTCTTAAATCAGGAGTCTTTCCGATAGCCTGGAAAATGTCATTTTTAATCCCAATATTTAAATCTGGTAAACGATCAGGTATAAAAAATTATCGAGGCATTGCTATTATCTCATGTATCCCAAAGATGTTTGAGGCGATTGTGAATCAAAAGATGTTCAATCAAGTAAATAATCGCATCTCCAATAACCAACATGGCTTTTTAAAAGGTAGATCAACATCTACCAACCTATTAGAATTTGTGAACTTCTCGCTTGGAGCTATGGACAGATGTAATTTTGTTGAAACTTTATATACAGATTTTAGTAAGGCGTTTGATAGAGTTGACATTTCATTGCTACTTTTTAAACTAAAACATATAGGATTATCAACTTCACTTTTAAAATGGATCGAGTCATATTTGTCGGATCGAACGCAGGTAGTCCGTTTTAAAGGAAAAATCTCGACAGAAATACAGGTCACTTCTGGTGTTCCACAAGGATCTCACTTGGGCCCCTTGTTATTTATAATTTTTGTAGACGATGTCAATTTAGTATTAAATAGCGTCAAAGTACTCATTTATGCCGACGATATGAAACTGTACATGGAGATACGTAACAGAATGGATTTACAGCATTTTCAGGATGATATTGATATTTTTTACACTTGGTGTGCAAAAAGTCTGCTAGATCTCAATATTAAAAAGTGCAACATTATATCTTACTCTAGAAAACTGAACCATCATGATTTTAATTTTACTTTAGGGCAGCAGCAGATTGAAAGATGTAACAAAATTAGGGACCTAGATGTAATACTGGACACCAAACTAACTTTTATTGAACATTTTAACACGATTATTAATAAAGCTTTCAGTATGTTAGGGTTTATCAAAAGATTCTGTTATCACTTTAAGGACCCTTATACAATAAAAACACTTTTCATATCGTTTGTAAGATCTATACTCGAATATTGTAGTGTAGTTTGGTGCCCGTATCAGCCCACTCATGTTACAAGAATAGAATCGGTTCAAAAACAATTTCTACTGTTGGGCTTGTGATATAGCTCAGTTGGCAAGTCTGTTGTCTCCTGAGCCGATGTCCGTGAGTTCGAGCCCAAGAGTAAACATCGAACACAGTTGTACCGGATAGTTTTTCAATAACGATCCGCCAACTGCAACGTTGATAAAGTCGCGAATGCCATAAAGATGGTAAAACGACTATAATCGAAACAAAAAAAAAAAAAAAAAAAAAAAAAAAAAAAAAAATTTCTACTGTTTGCACTAAGAAAGCTGGGCTGGAGTTCCACTTTAATTCTTCCATCATATGAAGCACGATGCATGTTAATCAATATTGAAACGCTTGAAAAACGAAGAGACGTTGCTATGATTTCCTTTGTTAACGATATTATCTCCCAACGTGTAAAATCAGAATATTTGTTAGAAAACTTGAACTTTTACACACCCTCACGCATACTAAGAACCAGAAACTTATTTCAAGCTGAGTCTCAACGAACCATGTACGCCAGCAACAAACCTGTAAACCAAATGATGAAAACTTATAATCAATATTGTGTACATATTGACATAACCATGTCCAGAGCTGCAATAAGAAAAGTGTTAAACAGAAGACATTTACAAAATAGTGGTTAAGACAATTTTTGTATGAGCAAATTGTAAACGTAGTCTACAACTGATTGACGAAATAAATAAACTTAAACTTAAAAAAATAGCATTTAGAAGCAAAATGGTTGTTGAATGTGAAAGAACAACTTTTTTTCTTTGTATATGAACAGTTAGAGTGCTATTTTTATAGTCATTGAATGATATATTTTTGATATTTAAAAATTAAGGACATTTTCCAAGAGTATTGGACAAATGGATAGGACCCCTATCAAATCGTTAACTTTGAAGAAAAAATGAAAATGGAAATAGTGGGAGGGCCTAGGGGAATGTGTGAAGGTAAAATTTAATTTGTATTTTGAAGCTCAAACTATTTAGAAATTATTATAATTTTTGCCCCTAAATGTAGGCAGCATCATAGTTCTTTTTTCGATTATAAATATTTTTAAAATAAAACGTTAAAAATCAAGGTCAAATTGATAAACTACCATTTGTAAATATTATGAAGGTGTTTTGAATCCTTTATTATCAAGAAAACTCGTTAAAACCGTCAGAATAGAGATTGATCAATGTCACCCCAAAGCATCAAATTCTGAACAGAGACGAAAACGATTTTAAAATCAAATTTAAAGAGGTCTAATAAATTTCTGCATCTATGTTTTACGTTCATAGGAGTCTAGTACTGGTTTTTTTTTAAATATAAAACATGCCACATTCCCCTTAACAGGAAAAATAATCGAAATATATTGAAAAAAGTGATCAATATTACCCCGGATTACGGTAATTCAAAAAGGAATTTAAATTTTGTTGCAATCTACTGCGTACCACCCTTAAATTTCGACCTTTGGCTGAAAGCAAAGTATCATCAGCAAATAATCTTCTACCTTTTCCTTCTGGTACATCAGGAAGATCAGAAATAAAAATATTGTATAAAATTGGCCCAAGTATACTACCCTGAGGGACACCAGCTCTAATGGGTGTCCTTTCAGAGCATGAATTTTGATAGCTTACTTGTAAAGTTCGGTTAGTCAAGTAATTTTGAATAATTCTAGTGAGATATACAGGAAAATCAAATCGCGCTAATTTAGCTACTAAACCTTTTTGCCAAACACTGTCAAAAGCTTTTTCAATATCAAGAAGAGCAACACCAGTTGAATAACCTTCAGATTTGCTAGCATTAACCATATTAGTTACACTCAAAAGTTAATGTGTAGTAGAATGTCCATGACGAAAACCAAATTGTTCATCAGGGAAAATAGAATTCTGATTAATGAGAATCATCATTCTATTCAAAATAACTCTCTCAAATAGTTTACTTAAAGATGGAAGCAAACTAATTGGTCGATAGCTTGAAGGCTCTGAAGCACTTTTTCCAGGTTTCAAAATGGGAGTTACTTTGGCATTTTTCCATTTATTGGGAAAATAAGCCAAGTGAAAACATTTATTGAAGATTTTAACTAAAAAATTCAAAGTGATTTAGGCAACTGTTTAATAAGAATATAGAAAATCCTATCTTCCCCCGGAGCTTTCATATTTTTAAATTTTTTGAAAATCAATTTAAGTTCATCAATATTTTTCTCACAAGAACTTTCAAATACATTTTTTTTAGAAAGAATATCGTCAAATTCTAGGGAAATTTGGGCATCAATTAAACAACGTTTAAGTCAAAATCATGAGCAAACTCAAATTGTTGGGCTAATTTTGAGCTTTTTCTGCGTTAGTTAAAAGAAGTTTATCTCCATCTTTCAAAGTAGGGATTGGCTTCTGGGGCTTTTTCAGAATTTTAGTTAATTTCCAAAATGGCTTTGAGTAGGGTTTTATGTCCTCTACTGCTTTTGCAAAATTTTCATTACGAATAAAGTTTAAACGACGTTTGATCTCTTTTTGAAGGTCGCAATAAATAAATTTCAAATAAGGATCCCTAGTACGTTGATATTGGCGTCGACGAATGTTTTTTAGTCGTATCACAAACTGAAGATCATCATCAATTAAAGGTTGATTAAATTTATGTTTAATTTTGGGTATTGAAGCGGCTTTAGCATTGACTATTGAAGTTGTCAAATTTTCTACAGCCAAATCAATATCTTCAATTGAATTAAGTGGAACGTTTACATTCAAATTACGTTCAATAAAATTCCTATATCGCTCCCAGTCAGCTTTTTGAAAGTTAAAAGTTGATTTTAAAGGGTTTTCAATGGGACTTTGGGATAAAGAAAAAGTTACTGGAAGGTGGTCTGAATCGAGGTACGCATGAGTAACTAATTGACTACAATGCTCGCCTAAATCCGTTAGAACCAAATCAATTGTGGAAGGATTTCTAATCGAAGAGAAACAAGTATGCCCATTAGGATATTCAACAGTATAATATCCAGCAGAGCAGTCATTAAATAAAATATTCCCATTAGAATTTGACGAAATATTATTCCAAGATCGGTGTTTTGCATTAAAGTCACCAATAATAAAAAAAGATTTGTTTCTGGTGAGTTTTTGTAAATCTCCCTTTAAAAAATTGTTCTGTTCACCGCCACATTGAAAAGGCAAATATGCGGCAATAATTATAATTTTCCCCATAGAAGTTTCTAATTCAATTCCAATTGTTTCTAAGACTTTTGTATTGAAAGAAGGAAGAAGTCTAAATTTGAGACGACTATTGATGACAATAGCTACACCCCCACCTTGTCGATCAAGTCGATCATTTCGCAAAATTTTAAGAAAGCATTGCTTTTCAAGTTATTGTCTGGCTTTAAAAAAGTTTCAGTGATGGCAGCAATATGTATGTTTTGAGTTTTCAAAAATAAAAAGAATTCATATTGGTTAGCCAGCAAAGATCTAGCATTCCAATTCATAATATTTAAACATCTATTTGGATCCATGAGGGAATCGTAAAGTCATAATAACTTTGTTAGCATAATTAAAAGAAGTTTGGAAAGCTTCAAACATTGAATTTGCTTTCAACATAAGTTGCATCATTTCCATTAAATTTTGATGCAAAAATTTTAATTTTTCCTCAGTAATCTCACCCAAATCAACAAAATTGTTAGGATCAGAAAATGAAGGGGGGGGGAGGGGGTAGTCTCAAGTGTTACAACTTGTGACATAGGGGAGGGGGGGAGGTATGCTCATCGTTACGTAACGATTTTCCTTAAAAATTTCAGTTTTATCGCTACTATTTTTAAGTCATGCAATTTTTGCAGAATGATATGCAAACCAAAATCAGCTTAAAATTTGAAAGCTACAACATAATTGAAACTAGTTTGAAACCTTTCCTTTTTAAAGACTCTGAGATAGACTCCTTAAAAAGTGTATTGAATATACGTGAAATATCTAGCGGAAAACCGAATATTTGTAAATTTACCCCCAAGAACTCAATTCAACCCTAAGACGAAAATTTTACAATTTTTCTCAATTGGTATAAAAAATGCAATTTTGATTATTCCGACGAATATTACTAAGTGGAGTATATTTTGCATAACAAGTTCTGCAGGAGTATGAACAAAATAAAGTAAACAAGGTAGATCATCAGTTAACAAGCACAGAGCAACTCGCAATAAGACAATCAATATATTTTATCAGAGAGTTATCATCAATGAGTACTAAGAAGCGATTTGGATAGATATTTATTCCGTTTTGAAGAACATTAAAAAAATTATGTTAAAATATTTTTTTACCTCAAGAAATCAGTAAACGAAAACCTGGGGGGGGGGGGGGGGGTTATTATCCGCGTTACGTAATTTTCATAGGGGGGTACGTCGAAATGTTACGATCTGTGACATACGGGGGGAAGGGGGTTAAAAAAGTGCATTTTTTGCGTTACGTAATTTATGGATGCCGCCTTAGGGACTTTAGGCTAACAACCTACTGCTCCCGATTCATAACTTGTTACGGAATCCGAAAGAAATGACCGATCTGGAACTTTGGCGACGACTTTTAGCATGAAAACACGGACACGAATTGGAACTTGGAATGTTTTAACCCTTGCCCAACAAGGCAAACTGGAACAACTTGCTAGAGAGGCTAGCCGCCTCAAGCTTGAAATTCTGGGACTGAGCGAAGTCCGTTGGCCTAATACTGGAGAACACAAGACACAATCCGGGCAAGTCCTGCTTTACTCTGGCATACGAGGAGAACATGCTACTCGGGAACGAGGAGTTGGTTTCCTGTTAAGCCCGCAGGCCTACGCGGCCCTCATTAGATGGGAACCGATAAACGAAAGAATAATCGTAGCCAGATTTAGAACACGGGTTAGAAACCTTACAATGGTCCAGTGTTATGCGCCAACTGACGTTGCCGACTTGCAGGAGAAAGAGCAGTTTTACAGTCAACTGAACAGCGTGGTAGAGAGAATTCCGAAGGGTGACATTCAAATCCATTTGGGTGACTTCAACGCAAAGATTGGCTCCGACAATCAAGACCTTGAGCGCATCATGGGGCGCCATGGCCTAGGACAGATGAGCGAAAACGGAGAGCTGTTTGTAGAATTTTGTGGCAATAACAACATGGTGGTCGGTGGATCGCTCTTCCCCCATCGACCAGCACATAAGGTCACTTGGGTATCCCGAGATGGCCGAACAGAAAATCAAATTGACCACATCTGCATCAGCCGAAAATGGAGAAGGAGCCTTCTTGATGTCCGCAACAAGCGAAGCGCAGACATTGCATCTGACCATCACCTCGTCCTTGGCGAGATACGACTGAGAGTTGCACGTGTCCAACGGCGCGAGGAGAAAGTCGGGTGTCGATACGACGTCCGCCGGTTGGAGAATCCAGAGGTGAAAAAGGCATACGTTGAACAGCTAGAATCCCGAGCCTCGGAGCTGCCGACAGACGGAACAGTCGAAGAACAGTGGTGTGGAATCAAGAATGCCTTTATCACGACGAGCCATGGTACTCTCGGTAAAGTTTGTGGAAGAAGAAGTGAATGGATGTCGGATGAAACTTGGAGGATGGTCGATGATCGGAGAAAGGCGAAAGTCGGAATTGAGCAGGCATGTACCGGGTCAGCCAAAGCAGCCGCCCGCTTACGATATGCGGAGCTGGAAAAGGCAGTTAAACGAGCTTGTAGACGAGACAAGAGAGCCTGGACAAACCCCCTAGCCGAAGAGGGAGAAAGAGCCGCCGCCAATTGAGATATCCGATTACTTTATGACATTTCTCGCCGCCTCAGTGGTGCAAGGACTAATGCAAGAATGCCGCTGAAAGACCGAGCAGGTCAGTTATTGACCGATCGAACAGATCAGCTCAAACGATGGACTGAGCACTTCGAACAACTCTTCCGAGTCACGAATAGCGATGGCCAACAGAACCCGCAGCTTGAAGCGCCAACAGTAAGTCGCATAAATGGCGTCAACTCGGAAGCGCCCTCGCTGGCTGAAATAGAAGCGGCAATCAAAAACATGAAATCCAACAAAGCACCTGGGATCGATTGCATCCCTGCTGAAATGCTGAAAGCCGACCCTGCCCTGTCAGCACAAATGTTGCTCCGTCTTTTCGCTGACATCTGGGATACTGCAACATTCCCGGCCGACTGGATGCAGGGTATCCTCGTAAAGGTCCCGAAGAAAGAACTAATTCATAGAATAAAGTTTATAATAAATTCTAGTTTCTTATGAACCACAATAAAATATATTCATGTTTATAAATATTAAAACATTAGGTATTTGATTCAATTTGTAAACAATTACCTATTTCCCAAACCGATTTACATGAGTTCGAGCTCAAGTGTAAACATCGGAATCGGATAGGTTTTCAATACAAGGCCACCAATTGAAATAGCTGCCCGGTGTGCTCTGCTACACTCTGTAGAATTGAAGAAATTTGGGTTAAAAATAATTTGAATTTTTGTATATTAATATATTGTTTTCAATTTGAATTTCAACATAAATAGGGGAGATGGGGGCATAATGGCCACCTTAAGGAAAACGGTTGTTTAACCATAGAAAAGAGCTAAAATATGGAGGTTACATTATTGTTTCGTGTTCAGACACTTGAAAAGCCTATTCCCTAACGGGCTGAAACGTGAAAAACTAGATGAAAACGTTAAAAAACGCATTTCAAAAAATTTTGCCAAAAGCTGAAAACCAGCCACTGGGGAGGCATAATGAGAACCCCCCCTGAGGCAGTATGAGCACCATTAATCAGGGCAAGATGTGCGTTTTCTGCCGGGGAATCTGGCAGCGAATTCAATTCGATGAAGTCAGGTGAGTCGTACACCCAAAATAATCCGCACGTCGTGGCTACGTGAAAAACTACATAATTTTTATCCAATTGATTTTCACGTAAATTGTACGAAAAAAATAAGTAAACACTCCCCCAATAGGAATTTTTGCTTGGTGAATATCGCGTACAACTTACGTGAATTTCAAGTGAGTTCAACGCGATGTGATTATGAAAGCTACGTGAAATGTGCTTAGTATTGAAATGATGTTTGAATCTTTTCTATTAATATTTTTTCGTCTCTACTGTCGGTAATAAAAAATAAAAATAAATTTAATTTTTTCGCAAACATAATTTATTTAAACCATGTGAATAATGTACCTTTGTGCGCCATTCCATTGCCACTTGAAATATACCTCCAACACCTACGAAATCTTGTTGACTGGAATCGTCTCCTCGGTGTCGACGGCTCCTTCTCACGGTCCTTCCTTTTCTATTCGACGGAGCTTCCAGAAGCCTTCTCCGAAGCTGGAAACAAACACAAATCTCAGCTTAGTATGAATTAATTTCCGACCGGGAAATCCATATACATTTACCTCCACGCTGCCGACGCTCGGATTTGCATTGCTTGTACTAGGGCCCCGCAGGATGACAAGTGTGGTCTACTGGTCGGCTTCCGACGACAGCAAAAAAAAACAAGTAAGCTGACTGACAAGAAGTCTCTTTTCGAATAAGAATTTATTACCACTATCATCCACTTGGAATTTACGTGAAATTCATGTGTATGTTATGTGAAAGTAAAGTAGCTTTTACCAGGTCATCCTTGATACTCTGTGGTTACACAAAACTCACGTAGAATCGATAGGATGCAACAAAATCTAAATTTACGTGAAAAATCCCGTAGAAAAAATTTCAAAATTATTTTGGGTGTAGATTCATCAAACAAAGTAGAGTAGGTGTACCCTCCTCCGTCGTATCCCTCTTATTCGTCTTAATTCATGAATGCATGTTTTAGAGCCGAAAAATCACTTTCCACTTTAATAGACTACTTCACATGATAAACTTACGCCTGGGAATTTATTTTCTATCACAAATTTGTCACTTTTAAAACTATTTTTTTGAGATATTTGATTTTGAAATCTCGAAGTGTAATTAATTATTGGCACACTCCGCCATATTGAAAGACGAACTTAGTGATCCCCCCAACGTGTTTCTTTGTTTTATCGCTTCCTGTCAATGCATATAACAATCAAAATCATCAAATTCAACAGAAAAGTGTTGAAATAAAATTAGAAAAATGATTTCAAACTAATCTGAACTATATAAATTTGTCAATATTCGATTGAAATCAAATCGCTCGGCCCCCATAATTCGTCGTAATTTTGCGACAGGAATAGGAAACCGTTTTGCAAGAATTGGAATTAGACCGGTTCATTTTTACTACTTTTTGCTGACCACAGTCGGACTCATAGAGAATGAACATAATTAATTTCTAAGTAATCACAACACAATAAAGTAATTTTGAAGCTAAGAACTAGATGCGCTGGGAGATAAGTGCAAAAAGTCTTAATATAAAATAATAAATTACTTGAATGTATTCAGCATTGCTTATAATGGATGGTTTTAAATTGAAAAAGAATTGATGGCTTTTTTAGCTAAGTGGTTGGTGTTTTACAAATTATTTACTACCAATACCGTGCATAATTTAATAGACGTTTGATCGCACGCAAGAATATCTCCAACTTTACACATTTCTAACGTTCAACTCCAATGACATTGTTTTTTCATAATTTTGTATTTTAAGATTTGATTATTTTTGGTTCGATTATCTGATGACACTAAACCTCTCTCAAGTATTTGAAATATCAGATACATCAATTATATGAAAATTTGACTTTTTCAACTTCTTTCATTCAAACTGTAATATCTTACATACGACCAAACGCTTTGCTCTACAGAATGTTCACTGAGAGATCCTTGAAAACTAAAACTTAAACTTCTTCTCCAGTTTTTAGAACTTCTCTAATTGGGAATCAATAACTACTCGAGGAAAAAAATCAATCCCTGCACCGATAACCTCGATTTCTATTGAATTTTGACGATGCATGAAAAATCGATGCTAAAAACTCCCGTTGAAGTTCAAAATGACAAGAGAATTTAGATGAATGAATAATTTAAACTTTGAAATAAGAGTTCACGAGTCTCTGGTTTGGATCTCAATACAAGTTTGGATAAAAAAAATCGGAAGATATAATTTTTTGTACATAAAGTCGTTCAAAATAAAACAAAATCGAACCCCTTTTTTATACTGATTCCTACCATATAAGTTTTAAAGACTTATGTTTGCTTCATATTTTATAAATTCTCAGTGAATTTTCAACAAAAGATGTTCTGTCATTTTTGACATATAACAGTTTGAATGAAAAAGTCGAAAAGTTTTATCGCTCGTAAAAAAAAACTCGAATAGATGAGCTGAACCAGTCTAATGCGCATTACACGCATCAACGTGGCCTTGCTTTGTTTCGATATCCTTCGCCAGGGTTCCCACATGTATAAGAATACACATGTTGACAAAACGCAAATGTGGTTCTGCCTCTCCTCAAATGTCTTACTATTCAGTCTCATTACGTAGAAAAACATATAGTTCTATTAAAAATGTTTTTGTTCTTTAAATATGGGTTGTTTCTGTGAAAATTTGTGCATTGTAATTTGTGTTAAATGTTTGTATGAATGTTATGAAATTTTATCTTACAGACAAATCCTTGATCATGGCAGCCCTGTCCGTTGAAGAGTGTGTTGGTAGAAAATACATTGGCAGGGTGGATTCAATTTGTGAGGTCTAATATTGTGCTGCCTGCAATTGCCTTAGCCAAGCAATGGTACCTAGATACAATAACGCTATCTTGAGATTTCTTGGCAAGACCATTTTATTGCGACTTAGATCTCATTCGAACTTTGCCGTTATCCTGAGCGGTTGATCCGTGCGAAGTAAATAATCGCATTTGCATGAACCGCAACCGCAAAATTTCAAATCTATACCTCATGAGGCAGGAATAGCTTGAGACAATTTCGTTATAATTGAATAGAAGGTATAATATTTTGCTGCCTGCAGATGCATTAGCCAAGCAATGGTAGATCTGTTTACAATAAAGCTATCCTAGTTTTATGGCTTATTGCGACTGGTTACTTGAAAGAACTTCTGCTGTTATCCTGTGCGGTTGATCCGTTCGATGTAAGCTAATGCCAATCAGTGTTCTGAATATCACTCATTTTCAATGAATGTTTCTGATTGCACTTCGCACCTGAACGTACAGCGGTCGGGTTTCGTTATTGATTGCTACTGGACCTACCCGATCATCGATCGTTCAATTCATCGCTAAAATACAGATCACCTCGCACGATGCTTGCTGTCAAAACAGTGCAGCACCATCATCAAATTGGAATATCACCAATGCGCAATGCATATGGCGAATCTTGTTGGTCTTCGATCAGGAGTGAATGGATCAGGCAGTGAGTGAATGATACATGAAGCCGATCATTAGCGTATTTTGTTTGATTTGATATAAAGCAAATTAATAAATTTATTTGTTGTTATAACGTTTTTTAACATCAGTATGATCAAAATCAAATTGCAGTTGTGTTTGTGAGGGAAAGATGTTCACTTTCGCCGTGTTTTTCAATTTTTACAAGTTCTCTTATCAAAATGTCGTACGTCACGTTAAAACTACTGAGAATTTATGGTGTCCCGCACAACTGTTTGATTTTTCTCGTCCTTAAAAAAATAATTTTGAATTTCATATAATTCAGGCAGATACTGAGTGAGCTACATTCAGAATGGATCAGTTTGTATCTCACTCATCTCCGATATGCGATGTTTGCTGAACCGATGATTCTGAATGATGCGACTCGGTTTGCATAGCTGATAGGAGCGCTGATCGAGATTGCATACCAGCCAGGCGAAGCAGTAGCGAGAGGCGCTATCCCATTATACAATCGGAATGTTTCCAACAGGAAACGTATCCTGAGTGTTTGTTTTGATTGATTTTCGGACCATTGATGCCAATTGCATGAACCGCAACCGCAAAATTTTTAATGTATTTCTGAAGAGGGTGGAATAAATTGAGACAATTCAGGTCTCCTTGTACGACGGAATTAGGAACCTGGTACGACAATGAAGGAGGAAAATAAATCATAAATTGACTAAAAAGTACGTAATGGATTGATTTATTTCCTTCATAGTTTCATAAAACAGTATTAGAAATATCGTTCAATTACTAAACATCAGTTTTAAAACAACGTGGAAGGCAATTCTATTGAAATAATGAAAAAAGCTTCCTTAAGCCGTTGTCTTAGGGTCCTTTACCCTAATAACAAAATAATCTAGGTCCGTTTGTAGAATACAAACAATTCACGCACGCTCATACATTATGTGCTTTGTTCGGAGGATGATGCTACTAGCCGTATATAATGAAACAATAAAAAATCAATCATGAATTGTAAATGAAAAAAAATCACCTCGAACAGAAATCTAACGCTAGTCTTTTGATTACTTCTCCGACACCTTACCAATAGGCTAAATCGTCGGATGAAAACTAGTCAAGGTGTGGCGCTATAAATCAATTTTAATTCGCTGCTAGATTCTACGACAGAAAATGCTCATTATGCCTCGATAATATGGTGCTCTTTATGCCCCTAGTCAACAAATTTAAGTAAAAACGTGTTTTAAAATTGATAAAAGTGAAAAATCAAAAATTTTATGATGGTAAAAACTGAGAAACAATGTGTACATCATATTGCAGTGCGTACATTATAGATCAAGATTATTTTAAGATCATAAGAGCTTATTTCGTGGTGCTCAAAAATTATAATATTTTCGTAACTTGAAAACCAAGCTAGTTTTTTTTTTAAATATCTCTGTAAAGATGACAAGGAGATTCCTTTTTTTGTGAAAAATTAATACTATAGGAAGTACGAAACAAATCCTCATGAAAATTTATTTAAGAAAATACGTACTTTCGTAGAAAAGAGTAGTGCTCATTATGCCCTGGGTGCTCGTTATGCCCTCATCTCCCCTAATAATTCTTTAAATGAAAGCTTCTTCGCAAAGTTCTAATAGTAATAGCAATGAAGATTGATTGTAATTCTGAAAATATGACTCTACCTTTATTGGCTTCATAAGTTCTCGAATTATGCCAAAAAATATGTATGACAGCTTTCCTTCTCCTTCCCGTCCCGAATGCGAATGGAAGAAGATTTAAAATGATTTAGATTTTTTACAGATTTATTTCAGTGTTGTATTTCATTTATGAAAAATGCACTGCTGCTTGCACATTTTTCGAAAATTTTTGTAAAAAAATCAAATGTATTTCTGTCGGCCTGTCTTGTAAGAACCTTCTCATGACAAAATTTTGCCCAATCTATATATATAAAAATGAATTTCTGTCTGTCTGTCTGGTCCCTATAGACTCGAAAACTACTAAACCGATTTACGTGAAACTAGGCAGGTGGAGGTATTGAAGGCCGGGGAAGGTTCCTATTATGGTTTGGTACCCCTCCCCCCAACAGGAAGGGGGGAGGGGCCTCCCAAATAAATGACCATTTTTTGCATAACTCGAGAACCAATCAAGCAAATGGTATCAAATTTGGCATGAGGTGGTATGTGGGAACAGGGAATATTTCAATGAATATTAGGTACCTCTCCCTCCTCTCAGTCGGGTGATAGGGAGGAGGGAGGGGGCTACCTTACTATTTTTCATATAACTCGAAAACTAATCAAGATATTGGAACCAAATTTGGCACGGGAAGGTATTGAGATACGAAAAATATTTCAATGATTATTTGAGACCCCTCCCCCTTTTTTGTAGAAACGGAGAGAGGGCCTCTTTCATATTTCTTTACATAACTCAAAAACTAATAAAGCAAATGGAACCAAATTTGGCATGGGAGGGTATTTGGATACGAAAAATATTTCTATGATTATTTGAGACCCATCCCTCTTTCCAGTAGGGAGAAATAAAGGGGGGAGGGGCCTCTTTATAATTTTTTACATAACTCAAAAGCTAATCAAGCAAACGGAACCAAATTTGGCATGGGCGGGTATTTGGGAACGTGACATGTTCTAATGATTGTTTGAGAACCCTTCCTTCTTCCAGCGGGGAGAAAGGAAAGAGGGAGGGGAGTTTCATAGAATTTTTACATCATAACTCAAAAACTACAACAGCAAATGGAACCAAATTTGGCATGGAACGATATTTGGGTACGAGAAATGCTTTTATGAATATTTGGTACCCCTCACTCCTTGAAAGAGGTGGATAAAAAGGGGGCACGGTGCCCCCCTGGACCGTTATTATAAAAAAAAGTGACCATCAAAACCAAGTATAGGGCTCGATTTCTTAGGTTATTCTACACCTCTGGGCAAATTTTTAAAAAAATCCCTAGTCGAATTTTCGAGAAATCTTGATTTGAAGTTTTTAGGTCAAAAAATCCAAACTTTATATATATAAATGAATTTCTGTCTGTCTGTCTTTCTGTCTGTTCCCTATAGACTCAGAAACTAGTGAACCGATTGACGTGAAACTTGGCAGATGGGGGTATTGGAGGCCGGGAAAAGTTCCTATTATGGTGTGAGACCCCCTCCCTAACAGGAAGGGGGGGGGGCTCCCAAACAAAAGACAATTGTTTGCATAACTCGAGAACCAATCAAGCAAATGGTATCAAATTTGGCATGTGGTGGTATTTGGGAACGGAGAATATTTCAATGAATATTAGGTACCCCTCTTTCCTCTCAGTGGGGTGATAGAAAGGGGGGAGGGGGGCTACCTTACAATTTTTTATATAACTCGAAAACTATTCAAGATATTGGATCCAAATTTGGCATGGAAAGGTATTTGGATACGAAAAACATTTCTATGATTATTTTAAACCCCTCCCTCTTTACAGTAGGAAAATATAAAGGGGGGAGGGGCCCTCTTTTTAATTTTTACATAACTCAAATACTAATCAAGCAAATGGAATCAAATTTGGCGTGGGCGGATATTTGGGAACGTGATATGTTCTAATGATTGTTTGAGATCCCTTCCTTCTTCCAGCGGGGAGAAAGGAAAGAGGGAGGGAAGGTTCCATAAAATTTTTAATGCATATTTCTAGAACTATAACAGCAAATGGAACCAAATTTTGCATGGAACGATATTTGGGTACGAGAAATGCTTCTTTGAATATTTTGTATTCCTCAATCCTTCAAAAAGGTGGATGAAAAGGGGGAGAAGAGATTTCGCTTACAATTTTCAGTATAACTGAAGATCTGATCGAGCCAATTTGAACCACATTTGGCATGTTAGGGTATTTGGATACGAGAAATGTTTCTATTATAAATAAAAGCTCCACCATTTTTTCAGCGGAAAGATATAAAAGGGGAAGGGGGCTACCATACATTTTTTTTGCATAACTCGAGAATTAATAGAGCAAATGAAATTAAATTTGGTATCCAAAATTTGTTGAGTAGAAAAAATACTTTTATATTTCTCACTCCTCCATTCAAAGGGGCGAATGGAAGGGGGTTGGTAGTTCCTTTCAAGTTTATGCATAACTCAAGAATTTACTTCGCAAATAAAACCAAATTTGGCATGGGATGGTATTTTAATAAGAGAATTTTTTATGTCAAACAATTCCTTTCTTGCAGTGGAATGATAGAATTGGAAATAAAGGAAGGGAAGAGGAAAGCTGACATTTAAATTTTTTTTAAACAAAATCCGAGAAATGGACAAATCTTAACATGGAAAACCATTTTGGTATGATTCTATGATTATCTGACAAACCATCCTCCTTTCAGTGAGTAGGTACATAGGAGGAGGGAGGTGAACCCAATACAATTTTTTTAACATAAGTTCTCAATTTATGCTATAGCATAAATTAATGCATAAATTATGCTATAGTTATGTAAAAAAAATTGTATTGGGTTCACCTCCCTCCTCCTATGTACCTACTCACTGAAAGGAGGATGGTTTGTCAGATAATCATAGAATCATACCAAAATGGTTTTCCATGTTAAGATTTGTCCATTTCTCGGATTTTGTTTAAAAAAAATTTAAATGTCAGCTTTCCTCTTCCCTTCCTTTATTTCCAATTCTATCATTCCACTGCAAGAAAGGAATTGTTTGACATAAAAAATTCTCTTATTAAAATACCATCCCATGCCAAATTTGGTTTTATTTGCGATGTAAATTCTTGAGTTATGCATAAACTTGAAAGGAACTACCAACCCCCTTCCATTCGCCCCTTTGAATGGAGGAGTGAGAAATATAAAAGTATTTTTTCTACTCAACAAATTTTGGATACCAAATTTAATTTCATTTGCTCTATTAATTCTCGAGTTATGCAAAAAAAATGTATGGTAGCCCCCTTCCCCTTTTATATCTTTCCGCTGAAAAAATGGTGGAGCTTTTATTTATAATAGAAACATTTCTCGTATCCAAATACCCTAACATGCCAAATGTGGTTCAAATTTGCTCGATCAGATCTTCAGTTATACTGAAAATTGTAAGCGAAATCTCTTCTCCCCCTTTTCATCCACCTTTTTGAAGGATTGAGGAATACAAAATATTCAAAGAAGCATTTCTCGTACCCAAATATCGTTCCATGCAAAATTTGGTTCCATTTGCTGTTATAGTTCTAGAAATATGCATTAAAAATTTTATGGAACCTTCCCTCCCTCTTTCCTTTCTCCCCGCTGGAAGAAGGAAGGGATCTCAAACAATCATTAGAACATATCACGTTCCCAAATATCCGCCCACGCCAAATTTGATTCCATTTGCTTGATTAGTATTTGAGTTATGTAAAAATTAAAAAGAGGGCCCCTCCCCCCTTTATATTTTCCTACTGTAAAGAGGGAGGGGTTTAAAATAATCATAGAAATGTTTTTCGTATCCAAATACCTTTCCATGCCAAATTTGGATCCAATATCTTGAATAGTTTTCGAGTTATATAAAAAATTGTAAGGTAGCCCCCCTCCCCCCTTTCTATCACCCCACTGAGAGGAAAGAGGGGTACCTAATATTCATTGAAATATTCTCCGTTCCCAAATACCACCCCATGCCAAATTTGATACCATTTGCTTGATTGGTTCTCGAGTTATGCAAAAAATTGTCTTTTGTTTGGGAGGCCCCTCCCCCTTCCTGTTAGGGAGGGGGTCCCAAACCATAATAGGAACTTTCTCCGTCCTTCAATACCCCCATCTGCCAAGTTTCACGTCAATCGGTTCAGTAGTTTCTGAGTCTATACGGAATAGACAGAAAGACAGACAGACAGAAATTCATTTATATATATATAGAGATTGGTTTTTTTGACCTAAAAACTTCAAATCAAGATTTCTCGAAAATTCGACTAGGGATTTTTTTAAAAATTTGCCCAGAGGTGTAGAATAACCTAAGAAATCGAGCCCTATACTTGGTTTTGATGGTCACTTTTTTTTTATAATAACGGTCCAGGGGGGCACCGTGGGGGGAGGAAAGGTCTCCCTTACAGTTTTCAGTATAACTGGAGAGTTGATCGAGCAAATTGAACCATATTTGGCATATGAGGAAACTTGGATTCGAGAAGAGGAGGCTTACATTTAACGTTTTTTTTTTACAAAATCCGAGAAATGGACAAAACTTTACATGGAAAATCATTTTTGTATGATTCTATGATTATCTGACAAACCATCCTCCTTTCAGTGAATAGGTACATAGCCAGTAAGCCAGTGTGTTAGCAAAAGTGTTAGCAAAAGTTCTCAATTTATGCTAACGAAGCCAACAAATGGAAACAAATAGGGTAACGGACTTATTTTGGACCGGGTACATATTTTGGACCACCTTGCAGCTTTTTTCCTATTTTTCTCTCATAAATCATGTTAATCATTAAAATTCTTAACAAATATAGTAAAAGCTTTTTCTCATGATTCTAATCATATCTAAGATTCCATTTAATTAAGCTGATGAGGTATAGAAAATTGAAAATAAAGTTTTGATTTTTCACAGTTTGGTCAAATCAAGCGCATTTCAGGAGGACGTGCCATTATTGGAGTCAACTTCCAAGAAGTTTTCCGCCTAGCTGTGATGATTTTAACAATTACAAACATGTTTACAGCTATGAAAAAACTTTTGAAAACTAGTTTGCAAGTTCAAAGAACCAAAAAAACTTGATTTAATAGTAATTTGACCCATGTCGAAAATAGGTCCTACTTAATTCCTTAGGGACTTATTTTGGACCACCTAACATAACCTGAGTATTAAACTTACTGTTAAATGTTTATGAACGTAATAAAACGTTGTACGGCGATATGAAAAGAATTATGCACACTATTTCAATCGCCTATTATAAATAAAATTTGGAATTTTGGCATTATTTTATTTAATCAACTCCCTAACGTCCGAACCCGCCTTTAGACGAGGTTTCACATGGAATAAAACCAAGCCAATCATTGTTTTAAGTTACTTTTTGTGCACAATGCTTTAAACCACATCAATCTTACAATCTACGTTAATGGCAACTGCTTGATAAGCAGCCGTCAAAAGCTACAGCTTGAAGAAGCTTAAAACATGGAACAAAACACAAAAACAGCACATGCACAATTTCAATGCAATTATTTTTTATGCTTCATGAAAAATTATTGACAGTTTGGGATAAAAGTTACAACCAGTTAATAGTAGGACAATTTTAACAAATGATATATTATACTAAAGCTTTGAGATTAATGTGGTTCAAAACAATTTTTTTTTTATTAACAATTACTAGCGAAAAAGTACTAAAAATCTAGTTTTTTAGCCCCTGGAGTTATGCAATTTAAAAAAAACTGTTGAAGAATTTATCCAACGATAGATTTTTCGAAGAGAAAAGTTATTTCAAAGATAAAAATGAACTTTGCAAATTTTTCAGCCAAAAAAAAAATCTGGCGTTAAGATGGTTAATAAGATCGCATAATTCTCCTACATTTTTATCTTTTTTGAATCTATGTATTCTACAGAACTGAAGCCAAACCAAATCCACTAAGTGAACAAACAAAACTTGACTACAAGGATAAGAAAGGAAAAGATTAAATGAATCATTCGCATAATTGCGCATCAATCGCTGTCAAAATTTAGAAAAATAACTTATTTAGTTTAAGGGTGGTCCAAAATAGGTCCACAGGGTGGTCCAAAATAGAAACCTAGTGGTCCAAAATACCGACCAGACCAGATGATCGAAGAAACGAGTTTTTTGGCTTAAATCTCTTTACATTGTAACAAACGACGATATGTTTCGATAGAAAAAGCCTTGATCTTCGTAATGAACGGATAAAGCAGTCGAAATTTGTTACATGTACTTTTTTATTTTAGAAAATAGCATAGCTACTTCCCAAAGCGGTTTAAAATTGGTCCGTTACCCTATGACATGGAAAGGTACTTGGTTACGAGATATCTTTCTACGATTGTTATAGATTCTTACGCTTTACAGTGTAGATAGGGGAAGAAAGGGGGAGGGTCCATATAAATTTTGTTGTAAAGCTTAAAAACTTATCAACCAATGGAACTATATTTGATATAAGAGGATTTTTGGGAACGAAAAAATTAGGTATGATTATTAAAAATCACGACCTCCGTTCAGCTGGGGTGAAGGTAAGGACAGGCGAAGGGCTCTCTTATCAGTTTTTCAGCATAAACTCAGAACATATAAAAAAAACAACCATATTTTATAAGTTAGATTGTTTGCGTACGATTAATTTGAGACCGTCCAGACAGCTTCAAATTATCAGATCTTTAACACAAATTTATAGAGCAATATTTAGAACATTCGTTTAGCTTATCTTTGTGTTGCAACTCGAAACTTCAGCTGCAGCTCTCATTTTATAGCGGTTATTTATAAATTATGTTATAATTTGATTTAAAATAATGCCAATAAAACAATAGAAATTTGAATAATTTTTGAAAATATCATTTGATTTTGAAAGGTGTAGCAAAGCACACCGGGTCAGCTAGTAATTATTAAAAAATAACATTAGGAGCTAATTTCCTTTTAATTATATGCCAGTTCCTAAAAGCTTCTCAAATTCTCTAAACTCTTGTATGGAGCACTTTGTAGCGCTACTGTTTGGTTAATATCTCGGATTATACGATTTCGTGTTAGCTAGGATGTGCATTGAGAGATTACTACGGCCAAACTAACCATGTGATAAATTCCGCAAAAGATACTGAAACAAGGGGAGGAATAAAGCGTAGAGTTTCCTACCAAACGCTTCATATGCTTTTTGTACAATTAAAAAAAAAAACATACAATGCGAAAGTCTAAAACCGTAAAAAAAAGTTGGATTTCACTAAATACTTTATCGTCGACAGGACACATTATTCACTGGCTCGAAACCGTACATCTAAAGTTCTCAGGAGCCAGGCTAATACTGTTTTGAGTTTTGCTTTACTTGTCCCCACAGCACACTTCACAATGTTGTAAACCTTTGCGGTTATTTTCAATTGAATGACTTTCTGACACGAAAAAGTATCATAGCTTCGTTTTTAATTTGATTAATGCAAAACATGATGTTTTTTTAAAAGAAAAATTAATTAAAATGTAACTGTCACAACAAGACATGAAAAGTTTATGGGTTCAAACTAGGACGGAAGGACAAAAAGTAAGACATGTCATACCAAAGTAGGACGTCTGGTAAGCCTAATCATACCGCTTATGCATCAAAATCAAATGTTCTAAGATTGATTGGACATCAAATGATGTACCGTCAACTGGGGCAACATGCAATACTTATCAACTTCAATGGCTTCTAAAATACTCACGTCCATATCATTCCTTTTATGGATCAAAAGTTTTAAGTTTAGTGGGACATCAAACTGATGTAGTTAGAAAAATTATTGATTTCTTTTGTTATTTTAATTTTTTTTAAACAATGAGATTTCCACTATATTTAGAAAAAGGGGTAGCTTTCAACAAACTTTGTTCTTAATGAAAAATGTAATTAAAACGTATGTACCGTAATCCGGGGTAAGATTGATCACTTTTTTCAATATTTTTTGATTATTTTTCCTGTTAAGGGGAATGAGGGGAATGAGTTTCATATTTTTAAAACCAGTACTGGACTCCTATGAACGTAAAACATGGTTGCAGAAATTTATTAGACAACTTTAAATTTGATTTAAAAATCGATTTCGTCTCTGTTCAGAATTTGATGTTTTGGGGTGACATTGATCAGAATCTATTTTGACGGTTTTATCGAGTTTTCTTGATCATAAAGGATACAAAAAACCTTCAAATATTTACAAATGCTAGTTTATTAATTTTACCTTGCTTTTTAACGTTTTTTTAACATTTATAATCGAAAAAAAAAACAATTTTGCTGCATAAATTTAGGAGCAAAAATCATAACAATTGCTAAATAGTTTAGGCTTCAAATTACAAATGAAATTGAACCTTCACACATTCTCCTAGGCCCTCCCAATATTTCTTTTTTAATTTTTTTTTTCAAAGTTAACCATTTGATAGGGTTCCTATCCATTTTTCCAATACGGGCTAACTCTTGGAAAATTACCTTATTTGTGAAATACAAAAAAAAATTAAATTACTATAAAAATAGCACTATAACTGTATTTATACAAAGAACAAATATTGCTTTTTCACATTCAACAACCCGTTTGCTTCTAAATGCTTTTTGGTATCATCAGAAGAGCTGTTTGTTTGCGAGCCTTAGAAAAAAGAGATATTTTAAGATTTTGAAATTACCTTTTTACTAACAGACAAAAAATTTTAAATACAAACCAAGTTTTACCTATTTGATACTTAATTAATAGGCTTTCAAATGTAGAAAACACTTTTCAAAAATTCAAACTATAGACTGAGTTATTGATGATAATGTGAAAAAATTTATTGTTGGTTAAAGTTACCACGGTGATCAAAGTTACCCCATTTTACGGTAATCGTATAGTTTTGAAAAAAATTTTGTTGCCATCAAAGACATTTCGCAAAAAAACACTAATGGCAGTAATTTCTGTTAAGACTAAATTTTACATTTTTTCTAAGCATAATGATATTGCATACATTTAGGGGTAAAAAATACTACAAAAAAATCTACTATAGCTGAAATCATAAAACTAAATGTTTGGATGAATGAAATTTCAATGTTGACAAAAACAATCATATTCGAGCATATGGAAACGAGATTTACAAGGTGTCTCTTTGATTTGCATTTTGTTGCATCTTACCCCAGACAGGTAACTCAATTATAAAAATATTTATTTAAAAAAAAATGATGGTTAATCGAAAAATATTTTTACACCAACACACAGTAGTGGTTTAAAACTCGAAAAACGTGATCATGGGCTTTTTGAAAGCTTAAATGTTAAAATAGCTTTATGGTATGTTCTACAATGTTTCATCATTTTCAAATGCGCATATTACATTGTAAATTTTTTCCTGATCAATTCACCTATAAGTGAGATAATTTTTTTTTTGTATTTATCATTTTACCACTATGACGTCTTGAGAAAAGTTATAGATCATCAAATTTTAAGAAACTTCGTTGTAGACGTCAAAGCTCTATCTTTTGAAACAACATGTTTAAAAGGTATTTTTTTCAAAAACTAACCTCAAAAAACGAAAAATTCGTATATATTTGTATGAGAGAGTTATGACAATTGTAAATCTACACAACTTCATTGAAGAAGTCAAGTCACTATTTTGAATTTTAATGGTACTTTTTAGGAGATTTTTTAAAAAAATGGCATGTTTTTATTGTTCAATATCTCTAAAAGTTGCAAACATACCAAAACAAAAATATAAACATTAGAAAGTTAAATCTTTAAATCTTCATCTTTTTATGGACATTAAGTTTCATTTGTATGCATGAGGTTTTAATACTAAAATAACTTTACTTAAAGATGGCTCAACAATTAGAGGGAGTCTAGACGAGATCTTAATTAGAAGCAAATCTTCGGAATATAAGACTCTGACTTAGAAGCCCATTTCTCACAGATGGAAACCTTCAAAGAATTGAAACTTGGGTGAGAGGATCCACAGGCCTCCGCTTGAACATACGTCTTTATCAAAGAGTCGAGGAGGTTCAAATTGGCCAAAAATTCATAATTTCCACCAGACATGTTTGGGTCCGTTTCGCGGTACGGCATAAGCTTCAACTTGTTGGAAAACAACATTCTCGAGTTCACCCGAGTTTGCCCGAATCAACGGAAGCACCTGATTCTTCAAAATGTCCATGTAGATTTCAGTATAAGCTTTTACTCCAGCTTTTATGAAAGCAGGAGGCATCATCAATCCATTCGAATCAACTGCTCCATATACTATGACTCTGGCAAGATGCTTGGTAGTAAACTTGGATTTCTTATTCTCCAAAGCATCCCAAGCCTTCGAGGGTGAAGTATATCGATCCATTACGATCCAACACGACTATCAGCTGTTTCTTCTTTAACTCATACAGAAATTGCTCGAGTGCTCAAGTTGTAGTACTTCACCTTCCTTTTGACAAATTTTAACCTCATTATGCCCCTACAGGTTTTCAGCTTTGGGCAAAAAATTTTAAAATGCATTTTTGAACGTTTTTATCTACTTTTTCAAGTTTCAGCCAATTAAGCATAGACTATTTTAGTGTCTGAACACGAAACAATGATGTAATTCACATATGAGGCTGGAACAAATATCAATTTCTTCTTTTGTCAATCCCCCCCTCCCCCTCTTCGAAATTTTCAAAAACCCGAAGGGGGAAATAAATAAAGTTTGGAGTATTTAATGTAAATTTCGAAAAAAAAATTAAAGAATCCAAAAGATTACAAGACGAAAGGAACAAATTTTGGAAGATGGAAATTATTCCATCTTTTGTATTCTTGATTTTATTGAATTTTTCGATAAAAAATTACTTGTTTTTTAGGTTTTGTGCAATGATATTCTATGCAACTTTGTTGCATACAAGCTTTCGTGCAATTTACTTGTTTTTAGCATTGTTTTTTATTTCCCAACCCCCCCCCCCCCCTCGCGATGCTCCAACTCCGAGTGACGAAAGAAGGATTTGAAATTTGTTCAGGCCTTATAGCTATTCTCTATGGTTTAATAAGCGTTTTCCTTAAGGGGGGAGTAGGGTCTAACGGGTAAAAAAACACAATTTTCACGAATTTTTTTAGAGCTATCGTATCGTTTAAACAAATGTATTCAAATTTTTTGCATTATATAAAGCATTGTTAAAAGAACATTTAGTAATTTTTTCGTAGAAAAATATTGAAAAAATGAGCCGGTGACGGAGCACTTTCGAGGATGCCTTTTATTAAACAGGATTTGCGGTGGACACTGTATCTCAGCACAGAATCATCTGAAGTAAAAAAATCAGAGCAAAATATTTTTAATAGATGTTTTTCTGGACCCCAACGTTTTTATTTAACTTAAAAAAATTTTATGAAATTTTTGTGACTGTTTGAAGTAAAAACTACGATTTTCACGAAAAAAAACCGCCATTTTTTATCTGTAATATCTTCCCAAAGTAAAAAAAAAAACAAAAAAAGAAAATCGTTGGGGTTTGGTATTTTATATGTAGAAAATATGTTCCAAATTTGAAAAGAATCGGTGAAGTAGTTTTCAAATGACGATGTCCACTGACTTTAAAAATGTGCTTTCGAGAAAAACGCATTTGAAGTTTCTGCTCTAGAATTCTTGCAGTATTAGATAAGAGGAGATAAAGGCCTATAATTTCTACAGTTTTGCTTCGATTGGCTTGAAAATTTGACACAACATTCTTGAAATGTTTTACAATAAGAAAATAAAAAAAAAATCGATTTTTTTTAAAGTGTTTGACCCTACTCCCCCCTTAAGGTGGCCATTATTCCCTTATCTCCCCTACAAGCGGTATATTTATCTGTGGACATTAAGTTTTTAGAAGAACCCCAGAAAAGATAATCGACGTAATGCATATTTTTCAAAAAAAAAAATTAAATTTTAAGCGTTTTTCGACTGCTTACTTCAAAGCTGTGTAACCGTAGGATGAAAATAAAAAATCTCAAAAAACTACTTTGCATAGCCAGGGAATTTATTGATGTATATAACCTTTGCAAAAATATTTCATGAAATTGTTAAAAGCTCTAGCAAGCAAAGTCTGCCATTTTTAAATACTTTTCAATGGATTCAGATTTCTTATTTTGAAATGGTTAAAACTTTTTCCATGAAATGCTTGTCATGTAAGCATAAAACGAAGCTTAAGGAAAATCAAAACCAAAAATCAAAGACCAACTTTATTTCAAGCTTATTTGAATTTTTTGGATGATTTATTGTGCAAAAATTACTTCTTCCATAAAAAATTAAAATGCGTTGCCCTAACTCAGAAATCAACCAAATGATCTCAAATTATACACTGATGCTTGGTGACTCAGAAGGCATCGAAAAAACATATGGGAGCAAAAAGTCATTTTTTGCAGTGGTCTAGTGACTCACGTTTAACTAGACCTTGGTAAATGCAGAAATCTCTTCGATTCACCCATAAAAGCGGAGAGGTTTTTGAGAACCTTTGGAACTTTCCTGGTATTTCGATAAATGCTAACGTTCAATTGTTTGGTTTAAGGTAAGTGAGCCCTATTTTGGCATGGTCCTTTTTTTGGCATGCCATCATGTCTTTTCATGTTTTTCAGGTCCAAATTGAGCTATAAAAATTTTGAATATATTTTCATTGCGAAGAGAATAATTTGTTTCAAATCTGTGTATACCGAATTTTTTGATTGTTTGTACTTTATCAAAGTAGTTAATTTTTTTAGATCTGCATCCGAGGCAATTATGTTGGAAATCACCGTATGAAAATCAGATGAACTCACCTTTCTACTGCAACTGCTAAATTCACATGCGATTTCAAACGCGGACATTCATTTGAAAAATTTGCAATAAATACTCATGCCTACAGTTGAACTCGGAAAAAATAGAAAAATACTAGAAAGACAACAGAATGAATATTTATTTAGGTTTTGAATAAAAATTTAAAACTAATTTTGTTCCTTTTCTTGGCATGCGACTCCAATCGAAATACACCACCAGTGTTGGAAGCTGAAAAAAAAACATGTTCGTTAAAGAGGTATTTGTAGGCTGATGTTTTCCCTAAAAATTCATTTAAAACTACGCACAAATGTTTTTATACTAATTGGGTTGTATGATAAGACCGTTTCTATCAACTTAAGCTTCGAAATAAGTTGGAGAACATAAGTGATTCGACTAACTAAAAGTCATATTCAAGCATTGAAAAGGCAAAAATCGCTATTTGGGAACCATGAATCGAAGCTACATTGGTATGCGTGCGAACAGCATTTGCATTGCAGTCTGCCGACCAACAGCTACGTGGTCTCCTACAGAACACAGTGGTTCGAAATGAAAAAAAAACTAAGTGAAATTAAGCAACTCACAAGACTTCAGATGTTTTTCTTGTCTAAAAACTGTTAGATAGATGGCAATTTATGACTTTAGTATATAAAATACATAATTAATTGAGTTTTGGAATCGTTTTCTATTGCTTGGGAACCATATATGTACTCAGATTAAATTTTTTGGATTTTTGAATTTTTTTTTCTTGGAAACAGAAGTTGGAAATTCAGGAAAATATCGTTTTCTTTCCAATTATTCCTTAAAATATTAGATGTCAGTCGAATTAAAAAAATGTTTTAACAAGGTTTACATTCTAACATCTATTTGGCGTGTCAAACCACTGCGCAACGCCCCGGGGATTCGAGATGGCTGATTCTTGCTCATACACAAATATTCTGAAACAACCTGAGGTGTTTATAATCATCAGTTAGTTTAAATGAGTAAAAAGTTTAAGTTAAAAAAATAAAAAAAATAAAATTGCGGAAATTCTGGACTTCCGACTTTTTGAAATGAAAGCTTATTTTGTGCTTCCCTTCCAACCAAATTCCATCAATGTTTTCAAAAGCCTTTTTGTTGTATGAGTGAAGCCCGGTGTTCCATCGTCGCATAGAACTTTACGCTCAGCTGACGTCATTCCGTCAGTGGCCTTATATTCAGAATAGATAACGATTCTGTTAACTGTCAATTGAGCATTGTTGGTAAAGATCTATTGCACATTGCTGGTGGCCAACAATCGGATCATCGAAACGGCAAACAATTGGTACGGCGGCCAAGTAATTGGAGCACCGCAGTGAATACTTTGCATGCATTTTGCTCACATTAATGAAAGTTCCATAGAGAAAACATATTTTGGTTGAACTCTAAGCAAGTTAGCAAGTAAATTCTTTGAAGGATGTTCTATGGTGCACTCAACAGGAAGGTTGGAATGTTGAAAAAAAAGGGTAAAGCATGCCTTAGGTGCCAAGGTCGGGTACATTTACATTTACATGCTCTTCTTGATTGGGAGCTATTTCAAAAACCACTTGACAGAACATTTTCAAATTTGCACAGGCAAAGATTTCATTACTAAATAATTTTATTGATAATTTAAGTAATTCTATCCTGGCTATGATAAGTTATTAACCAAAGAGGTAAGTTGCACGCCTTAACAAGGACTGTGTTCGAAAAAAATGCAACACTAGATTGAGTCGATTTGGGGCCATTTTTGAATTTCTCAAACCCTGAGGTCTAAAAAGCTTCGTTTTGGTCCAAACTCATCCATGATTTTTTGCAGAATTTTTAAGTAACGTTTACATGAGTTAAGGGGGGGGGGGGGGGTAGGGTCTAACACTTTAAAAAAATCGATTTTTTTATTTTTTTATTTTCTTATTGTAAAACATTTCAAGAATGTTGTGTCAAATTTTCAAGTCGATTGAAGCAAAACTGAAGAAGTTATAGGCCTTTATCTCCTCCTATCTAATACTGCAAGAAAGCAAGAGCAGAAACTTCAAACGCGTTTTTCTCGAAAGCACATTTTTAAAGTCCGTGGACATCGTCATTTGAAAACTACTTATCCGATTCTTTTCAAATTTGGAGCATACTTTCTACATATAAAATACCAGACCCCAACGTTTTTCTTTTTGATTATTTTACTTTGGGGAGATTTTACAGGTGAAAAATGGCGGATTTTTAAGTGAAAAATCTTAGTTTTTACTTCAAACAGCCACAAAAATTTCATAAAAATATTTTTAAGTTAAATAAAAACGTTGGGGTCCAGAAAAACATCTATTAAAAATATTTTGCTCTGATTTTTTGACTTCAGATGATTCTGTGCTGAGATACAGTGTCCACCGCAAATCCTGTTTTCTAAAAGGCATCCTCGAAAGTACTCCGTCACCGGCTCATTTTTCAATATTTTTCTACGAAAAAATTACTAAATGTTCTTTTAACAATGCTTTGTATAATGCAAAAAATTTGAATAAATTTGTTTGAACGATAGCTCTAGAAAAAAATCGTGAAAATTGAGTTTTTTTATACCCGTTAGACCCTACCCCCCCCCCCCCCCCCCCCCTTAATATGAACTTTCCAGTTTGTATGGGAAAATTGAATATTTTGTACTGAAAAATCAACATCATTTTTGTTTCTTCTGTGCAACCGACCCTTATGATTTTTGTGTCATTTTATAAATTTTCTAAAGGAAATTTTCCGCTGAACAATTTTGTACAAGACTTAAACTTTGTGTCTCATTAGGGAAAAAAAGTTATTAGCTGTTTAACAGGAGTATGTCTTTTGACATTGATAAACAATAAATAAAATTGACATCACTGCTCGTTGCCTTGCGAGGTATTGCATGACTACTTTTCACTTTACAAAAAAAAAAAACTCTGAATTAGAAATATTGAATGAAAGATATAAAAACTCTTTTCATTTAATTATCAACCACTTGATAAGAGCTTCATCGAAAGCAGAATAAATATTTCCCTCGTGACTATTGGGAAGTAACATTAACGCTTCAGACAAAGAATTCAAAATAATAAAAAAATACAACTGAACTAAATTGAAATTCCATGGAGAAACAGACGGTTCAACAGTGAAATTCAAAACCTAAAATTGGATTTTATTCAGACTCACAATTCCAAGGCTTAAATTAAAATCTATCAAATTACAAATGAAGTTCGAATACAAAATTCAGAATCAAAGTTACATTCAGAGGAAACAGAAATAGCAAAATTTTATAATTCAAATCCAAATGTTTATTTCACTTTCATATCTTTAGAACATCAAAAAATTGTGTGTAATGTAATGTGTAATATAATGGAATGTGTTCTTTTTTTTTTTTGATAAATAATGATTCAAAATGCGTTATTTAATTAAAAAAATGTTAGACAAATTAAGAAGCTTTTGTCAAAAGTTCGTCTAAATGTGACAAAAGTTACCTTAAAAAACAATTATTCAGAATGGAAATCAAATTTTCAAGACACGGAATCATAAATCTGAAATAAGGTGAGATTGAAAATACAGAAATAGTCGTGTTTAGAGAAACGCTCAATTAAATTCGCAATGCATCTAAATATGAGAGCGTTTTCAATAATAATTTGAGAATGATCCATAAAATGATGAGCTGTAGTCAGAGTATTTCCCTTAGTAAAGAATAATTAAAAAAAAAAACAGAATAAAAAATATGAAATTTGGGCTAAATCAGTTGTTAAAGTTTCAATAACAATTTTAAATCTTAAATTCAAATTAGAATAAAAGTTCATTAGCAAACTCAATTTTTTGATTGATTCTATTTAGTCAACTACAACTTCCTTTTCCCAAAATTAAAAAGGGTATAGAGTATATTAATCAACGCAAATTTCAATATTTTTCGGTCAATATTGAAATTTGCGTTGATTGGCATGAATTTTGCATTATTCATACTTAAACTTATGCTTATAAAGTGACCATTCCTAAGGTTTGCGCAAGGTTGGTATAGGGGCTGGACAAATCTGGACTATTTTATCTAAAAACCTGGTAAAATCCGGGCATCCTGGGTAAATTTGATCAAAACATAGGAATTTCTCATCAAAACTAAAAAAAAAACCTGAAAAATTTCATCAAAATTTATTAGCAGATTTTAAATTTTATTTTAGGCTTTCAAAAAACCGATCATGATTAGGTTTATGAAACTTGCTCAAAAAATTCGTTTTGGCCGCTTAAATAAAAAAAAAATTACAACATAGGGTAAGTTGCCCTACTTTGGACCCTTTAAGCGGTGTGGTTTTTAAATAATCATGTTTTTCTCATAAACGGATGGGTGGTTTATATCTTTTAGGAAATATATTTATAGTTCAAGATTTTATCTGCAAGCTCCGATGAGAATTTTCAACATAGGTTTCACCGTTATCGAGAGATTTGAAAAGATATGGATGACCAAAATTTTCAACTTTGAACTTACTGTTCCTATTTTGGTACTGAACTGGTTCCTTTCATTGGACCTAGATTAAAATTTCCTTTAAAAAGTAGAAGTTTCGAAAATAAATAAATGTTATAATATTTTAATGGCATTTCGGCGAGATGAACTCTAGTAGAATGAAATCGAAAGATAGGAAATGATAGGTGGATAGTTAAAGCTTTGGAGAAGAAACATTGAAGGTGGTTTTGACAATGTAAGTCTATGGCATGTGGGAGAAAGCTCAAACTAATCGGTTGAATCTTTGCTCGGCAACGGTTATAAATTCGTTTAAATAAATAAACGAATTCGTTAAGAATGTTATCTACAATGAAATATTACCATGAAAAGTAGTACATCATGCACTTGAATTTCTATCAAGATATTTTCCGGGTTTTCCATAGATTTTCTTTTATTTTAGGAATAATAAATAGAATGGTTTATATTCTTCCCTACGAAAGTATTTTCCCTTTAAATTCTGACTTGGACAGTAAGAACCGAGATTTTTCCATATTCACTCTTACTTCTGAAAACGCGCCCCACGCATCAAGCTGTCTGATTTACCACTGATAAGGAAGTACATTTCTAAAAACGTTGAAAATTTTATCAGATAGACTTTTAATGGCAAAAAGTGGTATGGTGGGATTCAGGAAGAATGAGTGTTCATTGTGTGCATAGAGGTATCTTAATTCTATGCTAGCAAAATAAATAATTTACAATTTTCGGCAATTTAAAGGGTGATACTGTCAAAATTTGGTCAATATCAACTTGACGTATTTCTTTCAATTTTGCATTTAAAAACCTGAATACCCCTCATTTTGAAGGTGTATGTGTGTAGAATGATGCTCCTATTTTGATTTAGGAATTCACTCTTCAGTTGTCAAAATGCCGTCCAAGGAAGAAGAGCAGCGTATCAAAATTTTGCTCGCGCATCGCGAAAATCCAAGCTACTCGCACGCAAAGCTCAAAATCGCTAAAAGTTGCCAAATCAACCGTTTCAAATGTAGTTAAAGTGTTTGGAGAACGTTTGTCGACAGCCAGGAATTCTGGATCGGGGGGAAATCGAAAACCGGAAGCCGCTGAGACGACAAAGAGAGTTGCCGGTATTTTCAAGCGATCCTCTCTCTCCGAGATGCCACAAATAAGCTGGGTGTATCGTCTACAAACGTGCATCGACCCAGAAAACGATCCGGACTATCGACTTACAAGAAGGTAGTGACTCCAAATCGCGATGATAAACAAAATACGACGGCCAAAGCGCGATCCCGGAGGCTGTACACGACGATTCTGACGAAGTTTGACTGCGTGGTAATGGACGACGAAACCTACGTCAAAGCCGACTACAAGCAGCTTCCGGGACAGGAGTTTTATACGGCAAAAGGAAGGGGAAAGGTAGCTGATATTTTCAAGCACATGAAACTGTCAAAGTTCGCGAAGAAATATCTGGTTTGGCAAGCCATCTGTACGTGTGGCTTGAAAAGCAGCATTTTAATAGCTTCCGGACTGTCAACCAAGAAATTTACGTGAAAGAGTGTTTGAATAAACGTCTGCTGCCTTTCCTGAAGAAACACGGTTGTTCCGTACTGTTTTGGCCGGATTTGGCATCTTGCCATTACGTTAAAAAGGCCATGGAGTGTTACGCCGCCAACAACGAGCAGGTGGTTCCCAGGGACAAGAACCCTCCCAACACGCCAGAGCTCAGCCCAATTGAGAAATACTGGGCTATTGTCAAGCGGAACCTAAAGAAGACCCAAAAAACTGCTAAGGACGAGCAGCAGTTCAAGGCGAACTGGCTTTCTGCGGCGAAGAAGGTGGACTAGGTGGCTGTACAAAATCTGATGGCAGGGGTTGAGCGTAAGGTCCGGCAATTCGGATTTGGAAAAACGGAAGCCTAACTGAATATTTTTCCTGAATTTTATACTAATTAAACTTGAAAAACAAATTTCATTTGATTTTTTAAATAAACGATTTCACCGATTTACACGCGTTTTCCCTTGACCAAATTTTGACCGTATCACCCTTTAGGACTCTAGGCTCTAGGTCCAAAGTAGGAGCACTCACCCAAATTATTAATCATCAAGATTTGCTGCCCTGCTTTGGACCCTTTAAGCGGAGATTTTTAAATAATCATGTATTTCTCATAAATGGACGTGAGGTTTTAATCTTTCAGGAAATTTATATTAACTATTAACGTGAAACTATTCGAGATATTATTTCAAAGGGGGCCGCTTACCTGTTATATTAAACATTTTAACAAAAAATTTCATTTTTTTTTTCACCTTTTCTAGAACTTAAAGCAGCCGATTGTCCTCGTATTTTGTTTATTTTACCAGTGAGCAGCTTTTCTAGAAGTCAGACCTGTTTATAAGTTAGCTAGACGAACCAGTCAGAAAAATTTAAATTTAAATTTTTCGCCTTGCACTTGAAAAATCCTCCCACATTCTTTAACTTTATGAAATCAATCATCTAAACTTTTATTGCAATTTTAGCTCACTCTTAGATTATCTAGGACATTTTAAACCTTTTACCAGATTTTTTTTTTTTTGTACGTTTTATTTAATGAGGGATTAACCTTCTGTTTTCACCCTCCAAAAGTTTTGTTTTTACACTTTAGATCTCATTAAAAAGGTTACACTGTTTTAAAAATTGTATCACTTTCTTCTCCTTGGAACGAATGTTTTCAAGTTTTTCCGCCAGGCTACCTTCCGGCAGCACTTGTCTTCTGTCGTTGTATTTCAGGCACTCCATAATTATGTGCTTTACCGTCAGTTGAACACCACACGCATCGCATACTGGTGTTTCCGTTCCCTCCATCAGATGTTTGTGGGTCATCCTGGTGTGACCGTTCCTCAACCTGGTAAGGACCTTCTGCTCTTTTTTGTTGTTTATATCCTTCCATTTTTCCGTTGTCGATTTTATTTCTCGCAGTTTTATATTAAGCTGATTGTTCCAGTTTCGTTCGTGTTGCAGTTTCAACATTCTCTTGATCCACTTTAGCGCGTCCGCTTTTGGAATATTTATAGCGTATCTACCTTCATTTCTTCCTAAGTTCGCAAGTCGATCAGCCTCTTCGTTGCCCTGAATACCAACGTGACTTGGAATCCAGACCATCGTAACGTTTTTCAGATTTTTTTGATAGATGATGTTTTGGATGATCGGATGCTTGGTTCCAGATTCTAAAGCCGTTAGCACACTTGCCGAGTCGGTATAGATCACAGTTGGTTCATTAGCTCTTCTGACCGCCACATCAATAGCGAGAGCTTCTGCCGAGAAAATTGAGAGATGTTCTGGAAGACTTCGAGATATGTTTTCTTCCATTGGGTTGAAAATCCCAAAGCCCACTTTCCCGCTGCTGATCTTTTGTTTCCACCAGCTTTAAACTGGTGTTTTATTGTCCAGTCTATCACAGGTGGTTTTTCATTCCACTGTTTGGCTATTTCGGTTCGGAGTCTATGGATTGGTGGAATACGATGGTTTATTGTTTCTGTTAAAAGTTGGTTCGCTCGATTTAACAGATAGTTCTCACTGCAGTCTACTCTTTCTGCTACCCATATTGCTTTTCTTGCCCAATTTTCAGCAACCAGAAATGCAAAGGGGAATACGCCGTTCTCAACATATAGGGCTTCTAATGGGGTTGAACAGAAAGCGCCGGATATGGTTCTCAGCATATTGGTATAAACCGTTTTAAGTTTCAAGATGTTTTCTGGTTCGAATACTTCCCATCCGTAGAACAATTTTGACATAACTGTCGCAAAGCCAATTTTAAGAAGAGTTTCTCTGCTTCCAAGACTTGTTATAATTTTTAAGAAACGAGTACGTGCCGAACATTCTTTTATGAGCATTTTTACATGATTATTGGCATTTCCTTTCTTGTTTAGCTCTACCCCCAAAATTCTACCTGTTTTCGTTTGTTTGATCTCCGATCCGTTAGCTTTTAACTTTTGCATTTTTCCAAATCGATGCTTACCTTTAGTCACGCAGCATGTGTGTAACAAGAAGCTCTTTTTGGCATTTATTGCGAAGCCGTTTTTTTCTGCCCACGATAAAATTTCATCGATTCCATGTTGTAACCTTTTACGGCAGATTGCAACAAACTTACTTCCGCAAATTAACAAAATATCATCCGCATATATAAGAACTGAGATGGTCTTTGGTATGAACCTGAACACGTCATTGATTACTAGGATAAAAAGAGTGGGGGATAGAACTGACCCTTGGGGTACTCCGGTTTCTTGAGGCAGATCTGAAGAAAAAGCTCCACCTACTGCCACACAAAAAGTTCTATCTTTCAGGAAGTTTTTTATTACCTGGTACGTTCGGTTTCCCACTGAGGCTTTTTGAAGGGCTTTTAGGATACCTGGTCTCCATGTCCGGTCGAAAGCTTTGGAAAGATCCAACGAAACTAGTTCCGAGTGTAAATTAGAATGCCGGTGCTCGGTGAGTATGTCTTTAAGTTTGCTCAAATGACTGGTTGTACCTCTACCACTTCGGAAGGCATGTTGATTTGGATGTATAATTTTTCGATGTTCTAACAACTGTTGCAGTCGTCGATTCACTAATCGCTCGTAAATTTTCCCCAAACAAGACGTGAGAGCAATTGGTCGGAAGCTGTTCAGTTCACCTGGTTTTGGTATGGGTATAATTACGCTTTTCCTCCAATTTACTGGGTATTCTCCTTTTTGCCAAAGATTGTTAAACACTTCTAGCACAACCTTTTTTGCTTCGGGGGGGCATATTTTTTATCATGCTGTACGTAATTTCATCCAGACCAGTAGATTTACCAGCACATTTGCTGAGAGCGATTGTCAGTTCTGTTCCAGAGAAGTCTTTGTCCATGTTTTCATTTTCAGGGATGGAAGGCGGTGGTTGGTAGTTGCTCTCTTCTAATGTTTCCGAATAGTAACTTGCAGTGAAACTTTGTTCAAATACCTTTGCAAGGTGATTTGCAATTTGTTGGGGGTCATCTGTATATTTTCCATCGATAGACATTCGTCTCGTGCGGTTGGATTTGCGTCCTGTGATTTTGCTAAACCTTTGCCACATTTCTGTGACTGGGGTACTCGGGTTGAATGAGGTACAGAACTCATTCCATGCTTCATTTTTACCCTTTTCTACGGCTGATCTTGCCTCTGCTCTGGCCTTTCGAAAGTCTTCGTTTCGGTTTATCCACTCACTAGACGTTTTGGCGGTTCTTCGAAGAAGTTTCCACTTTTCTTTACGATTTTCAATGAGTGTGCCGATTTCTTCGGTCCACCATGGTGCATATTTCGAGGCTGTGTTTCCGGTCGTTCGTGGTATCGAGCGTCTGGCAGTTTGGAAAATGGTCTGAGTGATGTTGATTATGTTGGGGTGCGAAATAGAAAGAAGTTCATCCCCTATTTCCTGTGCATACTTTTCCCAGTTCGCTTCTTTAAGTTTCCATTTTTTAACTATCGGGACCGTTGGACAGCTACTGTCTAACTTCAATTCTTATGGGGACGTGATCGCTGTTGCTTGGATCTGAACAGGTGGTCCATTTAAACCTACCTATGATGGTTGTTGAAGCAAAGGTGATATCAATGGCGGTGTCTTGGTTATTCTGGATTGGGCTGAATCGAGTTTTAGACCCGTCATTAAGCGGTGCCATTTCATGATCAGCAGCCCACCTGGCAACAGTTTCACCCATGTTGTTCGTGAAATTGTCCCAGGTGGCATGTCGACTATTGAAATCTCCTCCAACAAGGTATGGGGGGGAGAGATTGGACATCAGATCTCTCAACGCCCTGTCCGCTGTGTTGTAATAGCCCGACTTGAAATGATTGTAAACACAGATCAGAGTTACTTTCACTGGGGAAAGTAGTCTGACTGCTACCGCTGAGATTTCCGTCTCTAAATCGATCAGTTCGTGTGGCGCTTCTTTTAAAATACCCATGACAGCTGGACCTTTTCTTCTCCCCGGACTAAATTTGGATGTGTACACGCAATAGTTTTTGGTCAGCAAAGCACTGTAGTTGTCTGTCATTGTCTCCTGTAGCATTATACAAATCGGTAACTTACCCCAGATCATCCGAGTTAGCTCCGGTTCGTTACACCAGAATCCGCGAACGTTCCATTGGAGTACAAGGAATTGTCCCCGTGAACGTGCATGTCGTGGCCTGGCCGTTATTGATACTTGCGTGGATGTTGGGTTTCTGGGAACAGGTCCTCTGCTCGTACCTTCACCTGGATCCCATCTTGGTGTGGTGTGCATGTGCCGTACAGTCAGTTGGTTCATTGTTATGGGACGCAGCAGAGTAGGGAATGACCTGGGGAATTGATTTGCGTTTGATACTGTTCGCTGATATGATATTGAGGAACTTACCCGCAAGTGTCCCGGGTGCCCCCGTACGACACACTCCCGACGCACATCTGGCGTCCCAGGATCCTGTCGGGCAGTCGTCGGGGGGCGAAGGCTTTGGGACAACGTTGCCCCCACCGAGGAAGTGGAGGTCGGATCACCTTCAACAGGCTATCCTCATAGCGTCCTGGATGGTTACCGATCGCTTCCACATATTACCAAGGGACTGATGCTCAAGTCCCTCGAACCTCGGGTGGGGTGGAAACTCCTCCTGGCTGTTGTTGTTGGTTGGTGTTTTTTTAGCAGTTGGCAATATGTATAGTAGTGGTGTAGTAGAACTGGGGGTGGCATTTGTTAGGTTTTCGTTTCTATTAATTACGAAAAAACTTTCCTTTCTCCGTGGTAGCATTCTCATCCTCTGTTTCTTCTTCGGAAGAGAGTTGAACTTCTTCAGCGCTGTCTTCGTGGTTTTTGCTCTGTTTGAGATTTTTATAAGCTGCTTTCTCTGCCAGGGGAGATTGTGGTCCTCGTTTTCCATTCTTCTTATCCGTAGGTTTCGCCGTTGAAGAGGTTTGTGCAGTTGAGTTTGCTTGGTTTTTCCTAGATTGCCTTGTGAAGGGTTTCGGTGTTTGGAAGGTCGAGTTTTCTTCTTCTTGTTGCTGTTCGTGTTGAAGTTTTTGTTGTAGTTGAAGTTGTTGCTGTTGATTTGTGGTAGACGTATTTCCTGATCTGCTCGCTGATTGGCTGCGATCTCTCGTGGGTGTGGTAAGCGTTGTAAATAAATTATTTTCTCTAAAGTAATTTTGAACCTTTTCCTTGAAGATTTTGTGGTCTAGAGCCATTTTGCGGTTTTCTTTAGTTAATTGTTCGATTGTAGCAGTCATTTTTTGTACATTTTCCAAGAGACTCTCAATAATCTTGTCCTTATTAGCACTGTCAGCATCGGTTACCGATGCGTAGGTGGGTTTGGCATTGAACGGGCCAACCCTTTTCCGAGCTTCTGCCCAGGAAATTGACTCATCCGTTTTGCAACGAATGACCGCTTCCTCATGGCTGAAATAGTCTGGAAAAACGGGTGGTGGTTGATCAGGAGCAAAATAAAAGAGATGTTGTCTCGTTGAAATGCCAAACCAAAAAAAATGTATTCAGTCCTCCAATTGTACAATTCTAATCCTCTCTCACTCTCCTATCATTTTTGACATCGAAAAACATAGAACCCTTTCGAAAGGGCATATCATTTGAAACCGATCTATTCGAACATCGCTTACACGATAAAAGTGGATACTTCAACTCCTTCACCCTATCTGAGAACATTGTTGATAACTAAAATAACTTTTTATAGAACATTCGAAAATGCAAAACTTTAAATATGAAAGCAATCTTACAAAAATTGCAAAAAGAAAAATAAATCGAATGAACTTTTGAGGTTTCAATTAACTTTAGTAATAAACGAAATCAGACTTTCGACGTCTTTTTAATCTTCTCGATGATTTACGATGATTTTCAATCTTCTCATTCGGACTGGCTTCAAAAATTGATCCTGCTTCTTCTGGTTGGTCGACGTCCGAGTAAATGTAAGAATCTGCGGGAAACCCGTAAAAATCGGAGCTCGAATCCGAAACTGTTTGTGGGTCCTCTGCATCTTCTTCCCTCTTCCGTTTGCTGTTGTTGTAAAAATCATTCTGATGTGGTAGTTGGTGATAATCTTGGTGGTAAACTAGATGTATTGAAGGTTTTCGGCGAGACGTGGGTGCCAACTTCAATTGCCGTCGATGTGCCAGAACTATCCTTCCTCCAAGTAGTATCTGTGAAATGGTTTTAGAAATATTTTTTAAAAACTTTGCTTGAATCCATTTAGGTAAACCTGTTTTATGATTATTTTTATAATATATCAGATCTCCTTTAGTCAAGTTTTTAAAACCGTTGTCAGAGGTACTAGGCTCTCCCTCCTCAGGTTGGTAGTCATGTGATGTATCATCATATGGTTCTTTTAAATTATGTTTAAAACTTTTCTTCGGATTTATTAAATCTAACAAATTCTTCGGTTTGTAGGAAAACAAAATTTCAGAAGGAAAAATGCCATCTGTTCCCAAACAAGTGTTTCTATAATTAAACAGAAAGTAAGAAATTTGCTCTTCTATATCAAGCCTTTTTATTTCAGGATCCAAAAGAAATTTTTTAAATACGTCTTTTACCAACCTCACCATCCTCTCTGCCTGGCCATTGCTCTCCGGATGGTACGGTGGACTTTTCATTACCAAAATTCCTTGTTTTTGGAAAAAATTTACAAAATACTCAGAATTAAAAGGCGGACCTCCGTCCGTCATTAAAACATCAGGAAGACCATACCTTGCAAATAAGTTTAAAAAAATTTTAACTACTTTTTTAGCGTCAGTCCCATACTTCATGTATTCCATCTCGATCCATTTGCTATAACTATCAACAATTATTAAAAAGGTTTTTCTATCGAGATGGAAAAAATCTGCATGAATTCTGCTAAAAGGTTTTACAGTAGGGATCCACTGGGAATATTGATGAGGCTTAGTTACAGAATTCATTTCTGTACAAATTCTACAAGATTTGACAAATTCTTCAATGTCTGTATTCAAGCCGAACCAATAAACGGTTCTTCTGGCAAGTTGTTTTATTTTTGTAATACCAGAGTGGTTTGCATGGAGCATTTTTAAAATTAACATTTTCATGGAATCTGGAATTATCACACGATCACAAAATAACAAACAACCATCAACTTCTTCCAAGTTTTGATGTGATGAATAAACATCCCTAAACTGCTTTTCTAAACGTTCTGGCCAACCTCTACGTAAAAATTCCAAAATTTTAGAAATGAAACTGTCAGATTTTGATTCAATTGCAATTTGTTTATAATCAAGAGGAAACTCTGAAGTGAAATTCAAATTTTTTACGTATTCCCTATCCAAATCTTTTGGAACAGAATTTTGTACCGGATACCTAGAGCAAAAATCTGCATTTCCAAGTTTTCCTGATGGACGGTAAAAAATATCAAAATCATAAATAGCTAATTCAAGAATGTATCTTTGTAACCTTGTTACGGATATTGAATTTCTCCCGTGTTTACCTAAAATACCAATTAAAGGTTTGTGATCTGTAAATATGGTAAATTTTTGGCCGTACAAAAATTTGTGAAATTTTTTTACTGTTGTTACAATAGCTAGTGCTTCTAAATGTAAAATCGGATAATTTTTCTGAGCCGCATTCAAAGAATATGAAGCAAAACTTATAGGCCTTTCTTCTCCATTTATAACATGAGAAATCACACCGCCAAGACCATAAGAACAGGCATCTGTCACTAGGACTATGGGTTTTGCTGGATCGAAATAAACTAAAAGATTTGGGTTAAGAAGATATTGTTTACAGTCAAAAAAAACCTTTTCACATTCGCCATTCCAAACAAACTTAGTATCTTTCTTTAAAAGCGAATATAAAACGTGAATACGAGATGATAAATTAGGAATGAATTTAGAATAAAATGTCAATAAACCTAAAAAAGCCTTCAACTCCGAAACATTTTTCGGAGCTTTTGCTGCACGGATAGTCTCCACTTTATCAGGACAGGGTAACAACCCATCAGCTGTCAAAATATGTCCTAAATATGGTAAACGATTTACAAAAAATTTGCATTTCTTAATATTTACTTTGATGTTGGCTTTAGACAATCTCTCTAAAACCAAATAAAGCTTCCTTTTGCAGTCAATGATATCCTTTCCAGCAATCAAAACATCATCAAGATAACAACAAACATATTCTAAACCCTTTAAAATTTGATCCATTACTTTTTGAAAAATAGAAGCACTGGAAACTGTTCCCTGTGGAAGACGATTATAAGAATACAAACCTTTGATAGTGTTAATCACCATGAAATTCTTTGATTTTTCTGATAGAAGCAATTGGGTGTAGGCACCAGCTAGGTCAAGAGAACAGAATATTTTTGCACCTGCCAATTTCGCAAAAATATCTTGTGCCAAAGGTAAAGGATAAGTGTTTGGAACAATTAATTTGTTGATTGAAACTTTACAATCGATTACTAATCGAATTCCCTGATCCTTTTTAATCACTACAACCACTGGTGATGCCCACTCACTTACTTCAACTGGAGAAATGATATTGTCTTGTTCTAGCTGTTTTAAATGTTCTAAAACTCTGTCCCGCAATCTCAAAGGTACTTCGTAAGCTTTTTTGAAAATTGGAGTGTAATCTTTCAACACAATATCGCCTACAAAACCAATAATCGGTTTAGAAAGATCTTTATCGAAAACACTAGGGAACTTACACATTAAATTCTGAACTATTTCCTCCTGCTTCAGTGTTTTAACATAGCTCTCCGGGACCAACGGTTTAGCAAAAGCCTTTCTCCAATCCAAACAAAATACGTCAAGCCAGGTCCGGCCCATCAGAGGAACAAATTCATTGCTACACTGCAGTACTACCAGGTCAACCAGTTCTCTAATACCATTTAGCTGTACTAAAACCTTGAATTTTCCTAGAACATTTAGTTTGTTACCATCGATTACCACCAAACGCATATTACATGGGGAGAGATTGTAGTTTTTAAATTCTCTCAAATAAAAATCCTCCGAAATTACACTTTCAGCTGAACCACAATCAACCTCTAAATTCATCCTACGATTTTCTACCAACGCATCAATATAACAGGGTTTGCTAATTTTATTAACAACTGAAATCATCAAACATGATGCTTCATCAGATTCATCAGAATCAGAAATATCCAACTTCAACCGTTTAAATAAACCAGATGTGGAAGGCTCAGGCCTGGTAGCATCAATAAATTTAACAGAGGACGGATAGTTGGAACGAGAAGTAGATTGGTACGCTCTGGGACTTCGACGATTTAAACGATAGCAAAAATTCACAGTATGACCTTTCTTTTTACAGTAGGTACAAACATATAAAGGCTTCTTCGAATTTTGTTTCTCTCTACTAGAGTCACGAAATCTCACGTAACGATCTCTGCTATTGCTTCTGCTTCGATCCCGGTAATTAGGCTTGCGATAAAAAGTTTCGTCTCTACGCCCCAAACGCGCAATAATACTAGATTTCTCTTCGGCAATATTCAGTTTACGCATCTTCTCTTTTGTCAATTCGCTGTTAATAATCATCTTCTCAGCTTTACTAAGTGTTAGGTTATCTTCGTAAAACATTCTCAATTGCAAATCTTTATCAAACACCCCAATGGCTAACAAATCCCTGGTAAATCTTTCTTTAAGATCTCCGAAATTACATTCCTCGGCTGCTTGCTTAACCGACAAAATAAAATCTATTCCTTTTTCGTCATGACGTTGACGTCGAGTCCAGAAATCGTTACTCTGCATTACCTCGGAATCAGATTTGTCATAGTACTTTTTCAAACCATCAATTATTTCCTTGTAAGTAATCTGATTAATATCCCTTCCCGGAAAAAGGGCTTTAATGCGGGAATAAACCTCGGTTCCGCAAACAGCCAGAAAAGAGGTTTTATATTTTGCCTCAGGGTAATTGTTGTGTTGAAACAAGAATTGTAAATGCTCAACGTATTGGCTAAACGGTATAGCCCCCGGAATAAATTGTTCAGCAGTCGTAGAAAGTGCCATGATATAATGAAAAAAAAAAATCACTAATGAATTAAAAAAAAAACAATAACACTAGTTTACAAAATTTTAAAAAAATCGTGAACTTGATTAACTGACCAACATTTTTAATGTAAAATCGGGCGCTGAATCCGAAAATGAAATTCAAAAAAATCTCAGTAGAACCGTTTTTGAGTTATGCTCCAAATGTGAAATTTCGAAAAAATTAAAAATGTTCTTATACTTAGATTAAAATATCTCAGACGGCATAACAGTAATTTGAAATCTCTCTTTTGCATATTGAAGGTGAATAAATTTTCTATCGATCATCTGAACACTGTTTTTGCGTTTGACCAACAGTATTGTTGGTATTAGTGACTTTATGAGAAAAAAATTTATAAAAAACGCATTTTTTTAGAGAAAATTTTGTTTCAACGAAAGTTTTAGACTCGATGGTAGCATTTAAAAAATATTATTTTCTTTTGCGCTTAAATGTCAATTCAAAACAAAGATTTCAAGTGGTTATTTATCAAAATCGGTTGGAAATTGAAGAAGTTATGGCTACTTTACCATAACTGTAATTTTTGCAGTTTTTAATAATTTAACGAACCGCAGTATACTTATCATAGTATAGGTAGAATGAAACATGATAAATCTCACTCGCTCCAAGTCAAAATTATTTATTAGCTTACCAGAAGGTCACATGCCAAGTTTCAAGAAGATCTGATTATAGGGAGGGGTGCTTAAGTCTCAAACGTGAATAAAATTTTGAGGTATTTTGCCCGGAAGGAACGAAAAATACTGGCTTTTCATCAATAACTTTTTTCATCACTAGCTGATTGTTTTTTATGGTTGATTTTCTTAAAGCCTAAGTTGAGACAAATATTTCACCCGAAGACTGTAACTCGATTGGATTTGAAACAGAAAAGTTATTGCGGTTCAAAGATTGTATTTTGGTCGAAAATTGTCGTATAAAACGCAATGCGTAAAAAGTACTCATTGCGTGTTGGACAAAATTTGCGGCCTTTGAACCGCAATAACTTTTCTGTTTCAAAACCAATCGAGTTACAGTCTTCGGGTGAAATATTTGTCTTAACTTAGGCTTTAAGAAAATCAAACATAAAAAACAATCAGCCAGTGATGAAAAAAATTATTGATGAAAAACCAGTATTTTTCGTTCCTTCCGGGCAAAATAACTCAAAATTTTATTCACGTTTGAGACTTAAGCACCCCTCCCTATAATCAGATCTTCTTGAAACTTGGCATGTGACCTTCTGGTAAGCTAATAAATAATTTTGACTTGGAGCGAGTGAGATTTATCATGTTTCATTCTACCTATACTATGATAAGTATACTGCGGTTCGTTAAATTATTAAAAACTGCAAAAATTACAGTTATGGTAAAGTAGCCATAACTTCTTCAATTTCCAACCGATTTTGATAAATAACCACTTGAAATCTTTGTTTTGAATTGACATTTAAGCGCAAAAGAAAATAATATTTTTTAAATGCTACCATCGAGTCTAAAACTTTCGTTGAAACAAAATTTTCTCTAAAAAAATGCGTTTTTTATAAATTTTTTTCTCATAAAGTCACTAATACCAACAATACTGTTGGTCAAACGCAAAAACAGTGTTCAGATGATCGATAGAAAATTTATTCACCTTCAATATGCAAAAGAGAGATTTCAAATTACTGTAATACCGTCTGAGATATTTTAATCTAAGTAAAAGAACTTTTTTAATCTTTTCGAAATTTCATATTTGGAGCATAACTCAAAAACGGTTCTACTGAGATTTTTTTGAATTTCATTTTCGGATTCAGCGCCCGATTTCTCATTGGAAATGAATTTCACTTTACTGAGTTCAAAAATGCTGTAAACTAGTGTAATTTATCACAGCAAGAAAAAAAATCACAGAATAAAAAAAATCGGCAATAAATTCAAAATAGTGTAATCCCGAAAAAAAAAAATTAAAAAAAAAAAAAAATACACAAAAAAAAAGACAAACACAAAATAAAATAAAAAAAAATGAAATAAATAAAAAGAAAAAAAATTAATAAATGATAAACCTAAAAAAAAAATCATTATCGTCAAGTAAAATAAAAAAAATTAAAACAGTTTAAAATCAAAAAACATACCTGATATCAGCTAGTACAAAAAAGATTCGTCTTAAAATGCCTTAAAAAAAGACCAACAAACGAACCTGCCAAAACCAAACTTCTATGGTAAAATCCTCCGGTGTATCTTCTTTTTTTTTTTTAGTTGATTTTTTCCTCAAACGATGAGATTTTCGTCAGGAAGAACAACGGTTAGCACAGACCGCAGCACGTAACCTCAAAACAGGAACAACGCCGTATCGCTACCAGCATCAAAAAATAAAAAAAAATGCAAAGCACACCGCACGATAAAAAATGCGTTTTTTTTATGGAACTTTAACAGAGCAGCTTCAATTTAACAGAAATGGGAAGCGCCGGCTTCGATAGAAAAAAGTACAAAGGAACTCTTCTTTTCGGTCAAAATGGCGTCGTTTACATGTGGGTACCGAACTTTCTTTTGTTTCTCAAAACTCTTCCTTTTTATGCTATTCGCTGAAAACCGTATGTACTTCGGCGTTTCGAGCACCGGAACAAAAGAAAACACTTCCGTTACCTCGGAACAATACAATTTTCGCAGCAGATGGCGAAGCACTTTTATCCGTAGAAAAAAAATAACACGTGGAAATTAGAAATCTAAAGATTTCTGCACAACTAAACTGTTCTTGTTCTGTTTGTTCAATGTTTGTTATAAGCACGCACCAAAAGCGATACAAAATCGCATCGAAAAAGATCTTCAGATTATTTCACTCGACAAAAAACTTAAAATTTTTCTCCTCGTCGTCACTTGAAATAGTCTGGAAAAACGGGTGGTGGTTGATCAGGAGCAAAATAAAAGAGATGTTGTCTCGTTGAAATGCCAAACCAAAAAAAATGTATTCAGTCCTCCAATTGTACAATTCTAATCCTCTCTCACTCTCCTATCATTTTTGACATCGAAAAACATAGAACCCTTTCGAAAGGGCATATCATTTGAAACCGATCTATTCGAACATCGCTTACACGATAAAAGTGGATACTTCAATGGCGGTATAACGGGCATTCACGCCCCGCCGCGGAGTGCTCGTTTTTGCCGTCCGGACAATGCGGGCAGCGAAAAACTTCCTTACAGCTCTTTTCTGTATTTGGATGATTTCCAGCGCAACGTGTGCAACGCGTTGTCTGATCGCAACGTTTTTTTGTGTGGCGATAGTTAAGGCAGTTTTTGCAGAAACATCGGGCTCTCATAATACGTTCGTATCGATACCTTAATCCATCCAAAGTAAACTTCTTTCGGCAATTTAGTACTGCCAAAAGTCAGGACCATCATCGGCGTATTGACTTGTTTCTTTTCGATATATTTCGTTATCTTTCTGACAGCAGTCACACCCTGACTTTTCAACTCTTTCAAAATTTCTTCTTCCGATATGTCGGTTGCTTCTTGAAGATAGGCGATCCCAAGCGTTTTGTTGAGTCCCGGGTGGTCAATAATTTCTATTGCGGTGTTTGTATCAAGCTCTTTGATTTTTCTTAAGTTCTTCTGCAAGTTTAGTGTTGTAGGTACTAAGTGTATAGCTTAGTCCTTTACCATCGATAGCCATATCGATTTCCTTTCGAAGTGGTTTTCCAATCTTAGCCTCAACAAATGACGAAAACCAAAACGGATTTTTTGGGAGCGGTGTAGGATTTTCACCTGGTCTTTGGACTTTCAAGAAAATTTTTCGCCCGTCAAAATTTGACGAACGCATATAGGGGGGAATGGGGGATGAATCTACATATATTGTAGGTCCCCCACCCCCGGGGGGCGCGCCATCCATGGCACGCGTTTTTTCAAATGCCTTTTTCCACTATCGTTGGTAAGCAAAAATTTCGTATACCAGAAAAGAAATCACTCCCCCTAACACCAACTTAGCAATTTTTTACACCTCCTTATAATTTGTTTCAGATTCGAATTTCAAGATATTCCACTTATTTGGCACCCCTTCTACGATTGCTATAATCTTACTCGAATTGAAAAAACTTTCGAGTAGCCCAGACACATACCCGAACTGCTCGAATCGAGTAGGAGCTTTTCGTGTCTAGCACTGTAAATCGCACTACTACACACTGGGTGCTCGGTATTCGTGTGTTTTGGAAATGTCGCTATTGACTAAGCGACCCCACTTGCACTACTACTCACTCAAATTTCCGGTATTTGTTTTATTGGGGATCGCGTGTAAACAATTCTAATGAATCGCCCAATACCGAAATTGAAAATACCGGAAAATACGCACTCAAACCTTAATTTGTCCACGGATTTCACTCGCACGGAAAGTTTCGTAGCAGCCAAAGCAATATGACCGTCCTTAGCATCCATAAACCGTAAGTAACGCATCCAATAACTGGAAAGAAATTCGGAGAAAAAATAAACCGTACTTGTCTATGCCAGTGCATCCAGACGAAATCTCCTTTTACCAGATGAATTTTGGATGAATAGGGGAGATGAGGGCATAATGGGCACCTTAAGGAAAATGCTTATTTAACCATAGAGAACAGCTGTAATATGTGAATTACATCATTGTTTCGTGTTCCGACACTCAAATAGTCTATTGTCTAATTGGATGAAACTTGAAAAAGTAGATAAAAACGTTTAAAGATGCATTTTAAAAAATTTTGCCGAAAGCTGAAAACCAGTCACTGTAGAGGCATAATGAGAAACCCCCCGAGGCAGTATGAGCACCATTAATGAAGGCATAATGAGCATTTTCTGCCGGGGAATCTAGCAGCGAATTCGACTCGATGAAGTCAATTGAGTAATAGAGATACAGCTCAACTTGTATCGTCTGACGATTTGGTCTATTGGTTAGATGTCGGAGAGATAATCAGTAGGCTCGAGTTCGATTCCTGGTGGAGGTGATTTTTTTTCTTCTTTTATCATTTATGATCATGATTGCACTAAACGGTGAGGCGTAAATTCATCAAACAAAGCAAAAACAAAATAATCTAGGTCTGTTTGTAGAATTCAAAGAATTAACTCATGTTCATACATTATGTTTTGTTTGACGGATGATGCTTTGATGCTATAAGCCGTATAATGTAACAATAAAAAAAAAATCAATCATGAATGGTATGTGCAAAAAAAATCCCCTCGAACAGGAATCGAACTCGAGTCTACTGATTACCTCTCCGACATCTAACCAATAGGCCAAATCGTCAGACGATACAAGTTAAGCTGTAGCTCTATTATCCAGTTGACCTCATCGAGTTGAATTCGCTGCTAGATTCTCCGGCAGAAAATGCTCAATATGCCTTCATTGAAAGTGCTCTGTTCGCCTCTAGTGAACAAATTAAAGTTAAAACGCGTTTTACAATTGATTAAAGTGAAAAATCAAAAATTTTATGATGCTGAAAATTTAGAAACAATGTGTAGATCATGTTGCAGTGTGTACATTTCAGATCAAGATGATTTAAAGGTCATAAAAGCTTATTTGGTGGTGCTCAAAAATTATAATATTTTCGTCACTTGAGAACCTAGCTGGTTATTATTTAATATTTCTGTAAATATGAAAAGGATATTTCTATTTTGGTGAAAAATTAATACTATAGGTAGTACGAAACAAGTCCTCATGAAAATTTGTTTAAGAAAATACGTACTTATGTAGAAAAATGGACTTCTCATTATGCCTCGGGTGCTCGTTATGCCCTCATCTCTCCTAATTGATTTTTAGCTGTGTTTGGGTCTCCCACTCCAGGATTTTTCTCGATCCTGCCCAAAGAATTTTGTCAGTGACCTTCTGTATCGTCACCAAATTTTGTACACGTTTACATTACATTACTAGGTAGCTTCACTTAATATGTCATCAATGTTCATCAATGCATTCAAAAGTTATCCACAAAACAATTTGTTGCATTTTTTTTTCAAGTTTACTCTCTACAGAATGCTGTTATTCAAGTTATTTTATTTTGAGTCGCACTTTTAATGCTTTTGTCTATCCATTTTTTAAATAAATGTAAGGTCTGCATTCTAATATTGTTGGTTTTCAATTCTCAAATCTACTCTATGTATTAGTTATGTTTTAAAAAGCTCATTATTAGCGTATAAGTTATTCAATTGAATGCAACAATGCTAACAATACCAATCATGTGGTCAACAAACGGTGGCAGTTTTTCTTCAGATTCTCAGAATGAAACATTATCCACCGGATGCAGGATGATGAACTGCGAAGCCAATCAAACGAAAGCTAAAAAAAAAGAATCCCCCGCGAGTGAACTGCAAAATACTACCACAAACGATTTGATTTCCATTTGCCATTTAATTTTTGTTCTACCATCCGGCATCCACTCGTGTGAGAATGGCCGTCGAAGAAAAATTCAGTTCAGTTCAGTTTCGCTTACGGAGCTCAAAAAACGGGAACGTTGCTGTGAGAGTTGCCTTCAAACAAGCGCAGACAGAAAAAGGCAGAAAAAATACTGAAATGACTCAAGTACATAAGCCAACCGGCAACGACGGACGAGCGAGAATCTACCAGAAAGCCAACCAGAAATGTAGGTACATAATACGGCTGTTCGACGTTGCTCGGTTTGAGGCAATAATAAATAAGCACGTCGCTAAAGTGGCTTAGTACATAAGCGTAAGCGAGCTATTTTTGCAGCTGAAAAGCGAATTCTTTTCCAGTTGACTCTAAATTTCGCATAAAAATTATCAGATTGCCCAATATAAAGGATTAGTCTTGAGTACGATGACGCATAATGGCACTTTGCAGTGTAAACACGTTGATTACTTGGGAAGCTTTTGCTTGTCGTAGATAATTAATTAAAATAAAAAAGAATATGCTACAGGTATACGATTCCAATCAATCATTTTAAATTTTAATGATAGAAAATGACGTTAGGGACTTAGTAAATCAAACTGTAAATCCAATGTGAAGAAATAAGTCTGCTACTGATATGATATAAGCACCCTCCTGTCCCTTCCGCGGGTAAACGTTCTCGATTTTTTTTCTTAACTGGTGAAATTGTTTAAGGAGATGGAGGTTCTTACAAAGATGTCACATTTTCAGGGGATGAAGAATGTATTTATGTACATTAGTGTTCCCAAAATGTGTATGGGAAATTTTAAACCTGTTGAATGTTATGCGCTGCAGTCTAATATTGATTCTAGGCCTAGTACAAGGTTGCCACATTTGGGCCAGATCGGAACACAGGAAGAGGTCGCTCAACAATAATTTAGTTTGCATGGGATTTTGAGACGTTTTGTTCGGAAGGAACATGAAGCACCAGTTTTTTTATCAATAACTTTGGTCCCCTTCGACCGATTTCTTTTGAATACAGATTTTGTAAAAGATTTATTTATAACAAATATTTCATTCGAAAAGCACACTCGAATTAAAGTTACTATAAAAAAGTTTTGGCTTAAATGTTCGACCGTCCCGAACGGAACACTCAATTTGAAATGCGTTGAATTTCGCAAATCATGACCGATTTCAATCGTTTTTTATACGTTAGATTGAAAAAATGAAACTTAGAAATGTAGCCTTGAGTCAGTCTCAAAATGTTTCCAAATTTAGGAAAAAATGGTTGAAGTGTGTAAAAACTACAACTGAAAAAATTACTCAAAGTTCCTTTCTTCTCTCACAAAGTGTTAACACAATTGTAAACATTCATAATCGATCTTGGCTCCTTAAAGCCTAAAGGTTTGAGCCATTTCAAATAGAGAAAGTATTAAAAAAAAGGTACTCAAAGCCATGTCCCTTAGCCCCTGTGGTTATGCAAATTTTGATAAAATTATCAAAAAAAAACTAAACGAAGAAGTTTTTCGTTAAGCAGAAGTGGCTTATAATCATAAAACTTAGCTTCGTGGACTACTCCCCGAACTCCTATTTGTTTTGTAATTTCTTTATTTGAAACGGCTCATACCTTGAGGCTTTAAGAATCAAACTCGTTTTGTAAATCAACAAATGTTTTCTTAGGTCTAGATCACCACTTTTTTAAAAGAACAGGAAATAGATAGATAAATATGAAAATAAAAAAATTATAGATGAGGATCAATAGCTTTGAGGGAAAGGTATATTTCGAACATGTAATCAATGTCTCTCTTACTGGGGTGCAGGGTGGATTTCCTCGGGCCCGAAGGGAGTCTATTGAATTCGCTCTAGCGGACAGGTGGACCTCACATGACCAAACGATATGCTCGATGTCGTTAACCTTGGCCACAGCCACAAACATTGCTGCCAGCAATATTTATACGAGCGAGCACCGCATTCAAGGAATAATGATTGGACATAAGACGGGAAAACAGGAACCCAGGTTTAATCTGTTCAACCGGGGCTTAAGGCTTACCCTTGGGATAATCGAGTGGAGCCACCGATTCAACTCATCCTCGCCCCATCTGCACTGCCAGTTGTTAATAAAGTTTCCCCTATCCAAGAAGTAGAATTCGTGAAGACGATTTTGAGCAATGTCAGGGGACCCAGACAAAAGTGATGGAAAAGCAACGTCTTGATAAAGTGGTCAATAGGGTAACGGACTAAGTTGTCATGTCCGGAATGTTTTGACAGTATTTGTTTTGGGATGTTTCCTCTATCAGTGCTGAAAATTTCTTCACGATTCGTTTTGTTCCAGAAAAGTTACACGTCATGGAAGACGCGAGACGAAAATTAATTTTGGACACCCACGTCAAAAACCCGACGCGTCGTGGCACACCCAAAAACCTGGCCATAAGTCAAAATTTAAAAATGAACTATTACTATGGTTTTTATGTTTTTTTTGCTTCTTGAATACATTTGCCTCAATGTACCATTCAATTTTTCAATATTTAATTTTTTTACGTGCAACAGCGGCTGACGGAAATTCAATATTTTTATGAACTGGAATTTCACAACACACCGTATAAAAATTGCATCACAGTTCATCATGTGATTACAGATTTTATAAGTGACTTAACAACAAACTTTGAAATGGAAAATTTAAATGAATATTTGAATGATAAATTTTAGGAAAAGTGGTTACAAAAAAAGTGATCAGATACTGTATATAGAGCTTTTAAAAATCGATTATTTTGTTTGCAGTTTTCAAAGCTTTTTTGTTGAATAAGTGTTTTGTTTATGCTCCTAGCAAATACCAGCAACAAATTTATCATCATGTGAAAATTCATAACTTCATGAACCATGCACAGAAAAAAAAACCGCTCTCGTGTTATTTTCAATGTTGAAGTTGAAAAATTTGTGTCTCATTTTTGTAAATTCCTTTACAAAATCTAAAATCTATAAATGAAGCAGTATTTTTTGTTTTAATTTTGGAAAGTTATATACTATTTTTTGCTTAAATTTTAACAAAAAAACTTGGATTTTTAGTTACGGGTCTTCAGTGAAGTATTTATTCAAATTAATTGGAAATTTTAATTGCAGAATGAACGTTTATTTTTAAAAGCTCAGCTGATTAAAAAAATCATGCAGTATAGAGATCGCTCTACAGAAGCCAATCTTATATTTTTAAAGCTTATTGAAATTTTCCGATGACCTCCAAAACATCAGTCCAGATAGACAAAAAATACACGAAAAAAAACACAGGAGCTTCATGAAATTAAGTATTTGGATGTTATTTAAAAAATGGAAATAATGATTAGTGCAATCACTAAACATTTCGAAATAAAATGTTTCGAGAAGTTTAGTGGTGAAAACAAAAAGTTTTTTGTCATTTTACTTTACCTTTCAAAAGTCTGCCAGGATCATTTTTTTTACATTACATTATTCGTATGCATATGCAATATTGTTTAAAACTGATGACTGGAAAAAAGTTTCATAAAATCAGTAACTATTGGGTTTACCAATTAAAAATCACAACTTTAAATTCGAAGAATATTATAGAGGTAAAGAAAGGTACCGTCAACCGGGGCAACATGCAACACTTCTCAACTTCAATGGCATCTAAAAAATTAACGTCCACAGATAATCATACCTCTTGTGCATCAAAAGTTTTAAGGTTGATGGGACACCAAATTGACGTAGTCAGAAAAATTATTGGTTTCACCAGTTATTTTTAAAGTTTTCAAAAACATGCGATTTTCACCCTACTAAGAAAAAGGGGTAAGTTGCAACAAAATCTGTTATTAATGAAAAATCAAATGAAAACGTTTGAAAATTTACATGTCTTTAAGGAAAAAACGTAAATTTGCTGCACACATTTAGGGGTAAAAATACTACAAAACATTCTATTACAGGGGTGAGCAACCTTTGGAAGCAACGGGCCACTTTCAATTTGAAATTCTTTCGGCGGGCCGCATTAAAAATAAAATTTTGGTTTATAATAGTCTGCAGAGCTTTACATAATTTTTTATAACGAAAATTTAATGACAAAAAACAAAAGTGAACAAGGATAAATAAAACGAGTTCATCTACTCGAACATTTTTTCAATATAAGATTTTTAAACCAGCCGAAATTTAATAGGTTTATCACCAGATTTTGATTGTTTTTCAATATTTTAAATGTTTTAATTGATTTGAAATGTTTAGCGAACATTCTTTTTTTACAAAAAGGAATCATCTTTTTCTTTTTCTTTTATATTTGAAACAAAAATTTTCGAAAGTCTTTTTATGGTTCGTAAAAAATTGGACCGTTTTCTGAGAAAAACCTCTTGTTTGTTCGAACCGATGCGATGGAATTTTTCGTCATCACTTCCATTTAAAAGTTTCATGGAGCTTAACATAGCGATTTTTTTTTCTGTGCACATTTTCGAAAAGTTTTTCACAATTTACTTTGAATTTTGTCGCGAAGCCTCTTTTTTTCTATAAACGGTGTTTTTTTTATTTGATTTGAAGTTTCGTATGAAATTATTGCATTAAGATGGTGAGCAAAGTTTCAAAATCATGAAAAATTCCTAATATCACAGATTTTCAACCAGATTTGTCAATGTTACAGTTTACATTTTTGATTCTATAATTTTTTTACAGATTCATAAATTTTCTTTAATGAATTTATATACCTATGGGATATGCATTCTAAGGCTGAATCATGAAAATGTTGAAGTAAAATGACTCAATTTAATCAATGTTCAGCATGATTTGCCCATGAAATTTATGAAAAAACCATAACACAATTCAACAAAAATCACATTTTTCCGAGGTTCGAGGAATCTCAGAACTGATTTTGACTTGAGTCCAAATATTTTTTTTTGTCAGCTAAAGTTTTCGAGATAACTTCAAAAATAGGTAAAAAATAAGTTCTTCAATTACTTTTTTTGACAAAACCGTAAAATTCAACACAAATTCATACTCAATGTTATGGAAGTTTTCATTTTGTTATTTTTTCCAAACTTGCAGAAAACGGGAATTTTGACAAAATTGAAAAAAAACTATCTGAATCGTTGATATTTTTTTAAAACCATAAGTCCAATCCTTTCGCAGTCGATCTTCAACAAGTTTGTTGAATGATTTAAATTTTTTACATCCAATGTTCAACAGCTTTCTTTAATGATGTCAGATGAAGTTGTTATCTTATTTTTTGTTGGAATTTCTATATATTGTAACTGGTAGAAATCAAGAATTTTTCTGATTCATGTGGATTCCATTCTGATTCTGATAGCTTTTTGATCATTATTGAAATTTGCGTAGGCTTAAACACTCTACCCTTTTCCCAATATGTAACTGATTTAAAAAAAAAATCAAATATTAAATAACAACTGTAGACAAATCGGCAATACTCAATTAATTTTCCATTCCAATTTCAGTCTGTGATTTGAAATTCTAAATGAAACTTTTCTAAATGAAACTTTCCAATTCAAACCATGTTTGATACTAATGATTCTGATGAACTTTTATTTAAAAATATTCTGTACTTAAGCAAATAACCGGAAATCAGCATATTATTTTTTGTTTACCAATCTCAAATTATTTTTTATCATAAAAACACATTCAAAGTTGAATTGCGAGTTGAATAAGTGAGTCTCTAAACAAGATTATTTTAATCTAATCTGCTTCCAGATGTATGATTCTGAGTTTTGAACATTTTGTCACATTTAGATGAACTATTGGACAAAAGTTTCTGTTACTAAATATTCGATCAGATGAAAATCTTTTTCTTTATACAAAATTGTGATTATTCCACTTTTTTTCAATTTCGAACACATTGCATTCATGAAAAGGATTTAGAAATAAAAAATTTGGATTTAAATTATAAATTTAGTAATTCCTGCTTTCACTCTGATTGCAACTTTGTTTCTTAACTTTGAATTAGAAATTCATTTGTTATCTGTTTTTGTTTCTTAAACCTAGATTTGAAATTGTGATTTTAATTTGGGCCACTGATTTGTGATTCTGAATTAATAATGATTTAAGGTATCGAATTTTACTCTTGAACTCTCATATCAGCATCTCTATGGAATTTTAATTCTGTTCTCTTATTTTTTTAAGTTTTCAATTCTAAGTCTTAGATATTAATATTATTTCCCAATCGTCATGATGAAAATATTTATTTTGCTTTCGATCTTTCTAATCAGCTTTCGATGATCTGCAATAAATCATGAAAAAAAAAAAACATTTTAATATCCATCTTTAATGTTTCCTCAATCTGAAAATTTGGGATGATGATTAAGCTGTTAAATAAATTGGAATGAATTTTGTATTTAACAGCTTTAATCAGAGTTACAAGCAAGATTAATTCTTATGCAACATTTGCACGTGACGTGTTAACAATTATTGTTTGAAGGCACTAGGCATAATTGATATTTCAATGCAATATACTAAGCTGGCCAAATTTCCGTTTGACACAAAAATAAAAATTATAATAGCTCAACTCAAGTTTTTTGTTTGGTATTGCAAGCAATGTGAGTGAATCTGGCAAAACCTGGGCTTTGAAATTAAATATTAGAACATGCCCGTATAAAACCGGATAATCTGGCAACAAACTGAACTCATTTCCGGTTCCTATATATGTTTAAAATACTATGTTTTCTCTGGGATGGCATATGATAAAAAATTACTCATAGGGGCCCCCCGATAAAAATTGCCCCGAGCCTCCCGATACTTTAATGCGGCCCTGGTCATAGCAGGACCTCAAAATGCCAGGCCGTAGGAACGTTGGAGAGGGGAGGGTTGGGGGATAAATAATGAGAAATGTTTCTATGATATTTTGAGAACCTCCCGCTCTTCCAGTTGGAAAATCTTAAGGGAGGAGGGTGCTCCCTTAAAATTTTTTACATCACTCAGGAACTTACCCATCAAATGGAACGAAATTTGGCTTGGGAGGGTGTTTGAGCACAAAGAATGTTTTATGAATACAGTAGTTTTTCGATTTTATCATTGTTCGATTTTATCAATACTCGCCAAATTCACGCTCGATTTTATCACGGTTATGGTTTCGATTTTATCACGCTTTTTTTGAAATCATTCAGAAACTATTTCCAGAACCTTAATTTTTGTTCAAAAGTGTAGAGCGTTTTTGTTCATGATATTTTTATGATTTATGTTGTGGTATATAAGTATTCAATAATATGAAAATGCCATTAAAATGCTTATTTTCTAAAAAAGTAAACTTTTTTGGTTATGCGAACCAAATAAAAATGAAGAAGAATTTAAGCGTTTTCGGAAAGAGATAAGTGTATCTGATTTCTTTGTTTAATTGAACAGCCTTTTAGTATTTTCTGAATGGATAATTTGGAAAGATCAAAATGAAATTCTGCTAGCTTTACCTTAAAATATGTAAAAAGGACTAAGATTTCCGTTTTTATACATATGAAAAACAAAGCATAATCTGCCCATATAGCAAATTTCGAGAAACACACTTTAAATGTCTAAATTTCAAAATATTTTTCGAAAACGTAAACTTTTAATTTAATCAAAGGTGTGAAGATTAAAATACTGAAATTTGGAATATGCAGATGAAAATTTTTTGATGCATTTTTCATCGAACTCTTTTTCAAAATCGGCATAAGAGATAACTGTTAAGAGAGACTGTTAAATTTCCATAAAAACTAAATAATTAACTTTAGTAAGATGTCGACTTTCAAATTTATATTCTAAATGGATTAATATTAAGAAAAAAATCCTAAAATTGCTATAGAGAAGAATAATTTAAACTGAAATCGATCCTTTGTGTTTAGTAATCTTTGATAATTACATCTTACGATCAAAATTTATTGATACAAATCGTTACCAATCGTTATCAATAAAAATACTTTTTTCCACTTCAATTTTTAGTTTCGCCAAATTCACGGTTTCGCCATATTCACGGTAAATTTTTTTTTGAACGTGATAAAATCGAAAAACTACTGTATTTGGTATTACTGCCTCCTTCCAATGGGTTTATAGGAAGAAGAGTGGGGGGGCTTCTCTACAATTTTTCGCATAACTCGAGAACTAATCGACCAATTTCAACAACTTTGACATGGGAAAGCACTTGGATACGAAAAATGGTTGTTGCTTCTTTGAGACTTCTTTCTTCTTAAATTGGGGATACAGTTAGGGAAGACGGGAGCTCACATACGATTGTTTTGCATAAACCAAGAACACAAATGGAACCAAACATGACATGGGGACAATCATATTTACAATCGATCAAATGGAACAGAATTTGGAATGGGAGTGTATTTTCATACACGGAATGTTTGATCTTGATCCCCTCCTTCCAAACAGGAGATAGGTAGGGAGAGGGGCTTCGATAAAAATGTTATAGCATAACTCGACAACTAATAAAGGAAACGAAACTAAATTTGGCATGAGAGGGTATATCGAGAATTGAGCCATACCCAAGTAACAATTTGAGTTTTTTAATGCTCTCCAGTCTAACTAAGAATTCAAGCTATAAAACCACGTTCGGTTATGTAAGAATCTATAAAACTCCTATACAACGCTTAGTAGCACAAAAAGGCCCTTCTGCAGTAGGTTCTGTAGAGCAAATTATAAAACCTTTACAAGCCAACTCAACTTCTTAAGTTCTGTATGAATTTTGCTTATAAAACCTATTTATCATATAATTTTCATTTACAAATATTTCTGCTCCGGAATTTGGTTTTCAAAAATAATTTTTAAAACAAATGAATCTCATTCAAGTCAAATATAAAAAAAAAACAAATCAGAAGCTAAAATTTATTTGTTATGAATCTGTGAAGAAATTTAATATTATTTTCACATTCTGAATTTTCGTTACCTGCTCTAAATTAACTTGCGCTTTTAAGTTCACCGCATATATGTATTTAAAAATTACGTTCAAATAACGGGCCTACAGTAAACTGCTATTTTAAGCAATGAAAACCCGATAGAATTCATAAAAAATATCAATTTTTTAGTAAATTTTGTTGTTGTAGTTCTTCAAGATGAAGTTTTCAAAATTATTTCAGCCATTGGGATGCTGAGCTTTTATAGAGCATGAATTAAATGAGGATTACTTTCAGAAACAGAAAACTGTTGTTAAAAAATATCCCATTTATTTACCATGAAAATGGCGATAATATACGAAATTAATAATAGTCGTTACTGAACCTTATAAAACGATTATGTTTTCTAAAAATTACTAATCAAACTTTTAAATAACTTTTTCGTCTTATAAAAGTGTTTGGTATTTAAAAGGGTTGCTTTAATAAGATTCTATAAACCAACAAAGTTGTGTTGCTATCTACAAGTTATTCTTATGAATCTGCGTTAGGCATGATGTGTTTCTTAAAATCTTTTTAAGGAATCTTATAAATACAAAAGGTCTAGAGGCCCTGTAGATAATATTTTCGAAAGAACGTTACATATACCTTATAAAACTTTTTCGGTTCAAGGGATGTTAATGGTGGAACATTGAATAATTATTGAATGAAATTTACAAATACTTTTTAAAATTTTGTATTAGGAGTAACTTTATTTCACAACATCAATGGTTTTTTTTATAGCACAATTACATATTATTATTACATTTATCTCATTTCAATAATTAAACTTTCGAATACTTTCACCTAAGATTTAATCTTGAGTTTCACTTCAGCAACACTACACTTTCTTAGGCAATAATTGATGATTCTATTGCAGTTCTATTTGCCAAACGTTCGGAGAGGTGAATTCGGTCCTATTTTGTGCCCAGGAGAAGCAAAATACATATTTATTCAGTTTTTCACCGAAAACATTCTTTTGTTGACATTTTGGAAGATTGCCAGACGACTTGCTTTTGTAAACCGATTGTCCGGCCGAATAACTTTTATGAAACTTTTATAGCCTATAGGAGGTTTCGTTTCTTATAAATGATTTATAGACGCCACATAAAGTTATTTATTTGCCTGTTTATAACCTAAACAACTTGTAATGACCTTATAAGAACACAAATGCTACGAAAGGGCTTTTATAGATCAAAACAGGTTTATAAGATGGTATTTTAAACCATTTGCAAATCGACTATCATTTACAAATACATTAATGTTTTATAAGGCCCTCAAAGAGCTAAATAAAAATCAAATCAAATAAATTTATTGTTGTTATATAACTTGGATATTTTATACGCTTATAGATGTCCTGGAGGCCAGTTGTGAAAAGGTTGCCCATTAATGCGTTTTAAAACAATAAAAGATAATATAAAACGTTTATAAACTATCGTTAGAGAATTATAAAACCAAAATGGATTTTAAGTGTTACTTGGGTATATGACATGGGGTCGTATTTACAACTACACAAATAACACACGACGTATTACAGGACACGACACTTAACGTTCTTACTAACGGAAAAAAAGGAACTAAAATTACCTTTTTGTCGACCGGTTTCGGGCTCGATGTCGACCGGTTGACAAAAAGGTTATTTTAGTTCCTTTTTTTCCGTTAGTAAGAACGTTAAGTGTCGTGTCCTATAATACGTCGTGTGTTATTTGTGTAGTTAAAAGTTCTTACGTTGGCACAACCCACTAAAATTAGGGTCGTGTTTGTATACAATAAGTGTTTTTCTGATGTTATGAGGCCACACTTTCTTCCATATAGGGGGGATATAGGAATGGGGAAGGGGGTCACTCACAATTTGAACAATAATTAGAAAACGAATAGGTAAAATAAGTGTCCCGTGACGTTACTTTGTTACAAAAAATGTTAAAAAGGGACAGCGATGATTTCAAATAAATAAAAATTGGCATAAATGTTAAACTTTTGAAGCAAAGAAATCCAGAGTCATTAAAAGGATTAAAACACGGATTTAAAAAAAAAAATAATGAAGATTTCAAAATAAACAAAGTTGCAAATTTTTTTATGAAAAAACATTTTAAGGATTTTGAAATTAAATTGAAAATTTTGAGTAAATAAATAAAAAGTTAAGTAAGGCCGGAACAAATTTCAAATCCTTCTTTTGTCACTCGGAGTTGGAACATCGCGAGGGGGGGGGGGGGGAGGACAATAAAAAATAATGCGAAAAACAATTAAATTGGATTAAATTGCACGAAAGCTTGTATGCAACCGAATTGCAGACTATATTATTGCATAAAACTTATAAATCATGTATTTTTTTTATCGAAAAATTCAATAAAATCAAGAATACAAAATGTGAATTCATTTCCATCTTCCAAAATTTGGTTCTTAGTCTTGTAATCTTTCGGATATTTGAATTTTTATTCGAAATTTACCTAAAACATTTCAAACTTTATTTATTCCCCCCTTCGGGATTTTGGAAATTTCGAAGGGGGGGGGGGGGGGGGGGATTGACAGAAGAAGAAATTGATATTTGTTCCAGCCTAATTAGGTACCAAAAATTTCAATAATTATTGTAAGGTGTAGCAAAGCACACCGGGTGAGCTCGTTCTTAATAAAATGTTTATGATTCAGTGAGGTTATTAAATATTAACAATCTTTACTAATTACAGAACTTATGTCAATCTGCTACAGATTGCTGACAGCAAGGCCGGATTAAAGGGGGGGGGGGGGCAAAAGGGGCAATTGCTCAGGGGCCCCCCCGGAGGAAAAAAAAGTTTGAACAATACTTTAATCATACTAATACAAATCCATAAAAAAAACCAAAACTAGAAAGGAGGAGCTCTCCCATATTCTGCAAGCTAAGAATATAAAAATCTTTTGGACAAAACCAAATTCGAAAAAAAATAAAGAGAAGAATATGAGGCAAAACATCTCAAATTTTCATTTTTATCGAAACATATCAGTTACGATATTCTGTACAGAACAGGTAAATTAAAGAAAAAAACATATCCTTATTTTCATAACATTCAAACGTCTTGCACAACAATAATGTTTGTTATTACGTTAAGTTTCCAAGTTATGGTTTACTCCACTAAAAAAGCAGCTAATTTCGCTTTATGATAAACATTTCAGAATTTTACCCGGACATTCCCCCTTATTCTGCGCCGCGCGTGAGGTGACGATAGTCGAGTCACCCTAGTCACCCGATTCCAGTAGTCGCTTTAGGTGAGGAACGTCTATTAGAATGAACTTTTTGAGTTCTTATCCTAATCTAGTAGTTTAAATTTTTGCAATCGGCTTCGGGAATAAGGTGACAAGACTAACGTGACTCAGACTTGACTTGACTATCGTCACGTCACGCACGGCGCAGAATAAGGGGGAGTATCCGGGTTCATACCGCGTATTGTAATAACTTTTCACCCACAATCATTATTATTGAAATTTTCATTGGTTTATAAATTCATAACCCTTTTCCTTCCCTTTTTTTGAAAGTAAAATCTTAACTGTAGTTGCTTAAATTGGACCAATCGACAGTACAGGGATTCTTTATTGAATTTCCATCCCAATTTCTGTCTTAGAGATTTGTATTGGAACATTTTCAACTGATTTAACTAAAATTTTATCATCTACTGAAGTGAATTTCCTGAATTCAGCATATCATTTTCCAAATGATCATTCTCAAATTATCATAAAAACGATCTGATAGTTGAATTGCTAGTATCATTGAGTGATTTTATAAATATGAATATTTTCATGATTTAATCTTATCCTTTTGCAGATTTAATTCATTGGGATTTTCAAGTCTTGTGTTGTTACCAGTGATTGAAATCCTCACCAATTTTCTCATCAGAGGTATTCAAAATATACGCTCTGAGGCCTCGCATAGCTATACAGAAGACGATACATATACATTCATTCAAACCTCCCCCCATGAGGAGGATCTGCTCTGAGAGACACTATTCGTTTGCTGCCCCGAACGAACTCTCTCTACGTTCGGTTGCTACATGATGCATGAAGAAGACGAGGCACACATACTCATTTACGTTATTGAATTTGATGGACTCAAGCCGATAGCTGCGTTGAGGAGAACATCTTCAACCTCGCCGCAAAGGTTGAGGCAACAACGACAACAACCGAACTTATTGCATTGCATAGGCCCGCAACGTATGGAGCAAGGAGAGGGGAGGAAAAAGAAACGAAAACACTAGCTGCCTGCGTGCGGTTGCTGTGCAATAACAGCAACAGCAGAAAAACCTCGGGTATTCGATCCAGGCACAAACGAGGAGACTCGGGTTTGCTCTGCCTTTTGAATTCGGTTCCCTCAAGAATGTAACAGGAGATGAGTGAGAGCCATTCGTTTGGTTTTTTGGATTCGCTGCCTCGAATGTATACTGCTCCTTGAAGGCGGGCCATGTTGAGAGTGTATGCATCATCGGTTTTGTCGTTTTCGCTGCCTCAAGGCAACCTTTGCTTCCGAGTAAAGCAGTGAGCGAGAGATGGTTGATCAACTCATGCTCAGCAAAATTCAATCACTGGTTGTTACTGAAGTTCAGTTTCATAATATTTCTGAATGTTGAAAATTCAGGATCTTTATTTAAGGTTCTAAACTCATTTGGATTCCTTATCTGATTTTTTTCTATGGTAACTGATTCTGTATTTTTAACATTTAATCTTTATTCTCAATTTTTTTTCAACCGATCATTTTTGCACTAATACCCCTTTGGCTTTCAGGACATCGAGTGAAACTTTCGTCGCAATAAGAATAACAATTTGAGGAAAAAAAATTATCTGATTAGAATCATATTCAAAAACATCTCATGAAATAATTTTTTTTTTGTGTTTCAAAGACATAGAATTGAAATTCACATTTGGTGCAATTTCTGCTTTTGCTCTGATTGTAACTTTGTATCTTTTTTTTTAAATTTAATTCATATCTTGTTTTTCAAAACTTGATTTGAAATTATGGTTTAGATTTGAGACACTGGACAATGGTTCTGAGTATAACGCGATTTAAAGTTTTGAATTCTTAAACTCTGTATCTCTATGGAATGTGGATTTAATTATTTTGTTTATTTTTGTTAAATATTGTTTTCTATGTTTCAAATCTACATGATACTTCCCAATTGTCACTAGGTAAATATTTTTCGAATAAGCACAAACCAAACGATCAATGATGATATAAAAATCATTTAAAATATCTATCCAATATTTTTTTTTATTTGAAAATTTTAGTTTGAGATAAGGGTTTAAAAAAAATGAGAATTAAATTTTGCATTTTGCAGCTATAATCAGAGTTTTCATTCCTAAGAAATTTCTAAACTCTTTCGCAATGTTTGCACGTGATTGAATAAAGTATTTATTTGAAGATACCAAAAACTTTTTCTACGCAGACAACATGGCTATTTGAAGCTAGTATAATGAACTCGTCTCCAGTTTTTTTTACACGTTTAAAGGGTTTTGTATTTTATGGGTAGTATTTGAAAAAATAAATCGAATCATAGGGGCCCCCCGAGAAAAATTGCCCCGGGCCCCCCGATGGCTTAATCCGGCCCTGGCTGACAGAAATTCAATTTTGAATACTAAATTTTAATAGATTAAACTCATTGTAGGGTTTAGGACCCCTATTAATTATTAAAATCTTAATTGTATTTCTGTTTTATATTTCGCCCTATGTTCGCAGTTTGCATCATCATCAGAAAATAGAACTGAAGAGGTATTTTGAAATTGTTATTCAAATCTGGTTTTGAATTTCATTCAAAATGTTATCCATAATTTTTAATATTCATATGCATTAAAATAATCATTTTCCGAATTTAAAAAAAAACAAAATACTAAGGCTATGATCATTCAGAATCCGGTCAGTTACAAACGCGTATATTTTAAAAACGTTTTGAAGGCGTTTGATCGAAAAACGTGAGCATTCTAGTTTTTTTTTTGTTAAACTTCTTATTTATTTGGGCCATAAAAAATCCAGAAAAATCAAAAGTGTATGAGTAGAACAACCAGATTTTAGAGCAAATTCAAGATTCAAGATTCTAACCATCGATGAAAATAAGTTCTCTAATTTATAACTAAAGGATTCCTTATACAAATCCAGCATTTTATAGATTTTCGGATGTTTTTTTCAAAATTATCTATGTAATACATTAAACTTTTGATGTAAAACAACTTAGAAATGGTTAAGTATAAAGTTATGAGAAATATTTCTTTGATTTTTTTTTAATTTGTGCATTTTTTAAGCAAATATAGCATTGTAAAAAAATAGGTAACCGAAACCTCCCTCATGAAGCCGTTCTTCCTACGGCCCTGCATGAGGTGTAATTTGATTTTCTGTTAAAATATAATTTCACCCATTCTCAAACATTGTTCATATTTACCCCATATTTTTTCAGATACATGGTAGGTAATTATGAACATTAATTTTCTGAGCATTTATTCATGATTAAAATTTGCTTTTCACACTCAAAATAACGATAAACATTCAAATCTTGAAAAAAGCCTATATACAAATCTCACTAAAATTGCAGTGTTTAGGATATAGCCAATTTCTAAGTCATCACATGGCAAGAATCGTAACTGTGTTTGTAATTACCCTATAGACAAGGGGGTTATTATGAGCAGGGAGTAAGTATAAAAAACTAAGTAATTTTGTTCATAACTGTTCCACTACATATAAAACATTTTTGCAACTTTCAAGTTCATCAATGAGTACATCATAATAGGGGGGGGGGAGGTGAAGGGTGGGGGGGGGTTTACTATCAAAGCTTCTGTTAAAGTAAATATGTGACTTTTAGTTACTTGGGTAAAAGCAAAGGCATTACAGAAGAAAAGGCTTGTGTTGTCTGTAAGTATCGCATATACACTGAGGTTTTTTTTTACGCGGTTTTTTTTTACACGGTTTTTTTTTACGCGGCTTTTTTTACGCGGATTTTCGAATTAACGCGGATTTTCGAATTAACGCGGTTTTTTTTTACGCGGATTTTCAAATTAACGCGGTTTTTCAGAGAAAATATTCTAAGACTTTTTCAAAGGAAAACACTTAGAATCTTTTTGTAGTTGGGAAAATCTTAGCTCTGAGACTAAGAACGTGATACATGAGACCTGAGACCTGAAACCTGAGACATGAGACATGAGACATGAGACCTGAGACATGAGCCATGAGCCATGAGCCATGAGACATGAGACCTGAGACCTGAGACATGAGACATGAGACATGAGACATGAGACCTGAGACATGAGACATGAGACCTGAGACCTGAAACCTGAGACATGAGACATGTGACCTGAGACCTGAGACCTGAGACATGACACATGAGACATGAGCCATGAGACATGAGACATGAGACCTGAGACATGAGACCTGAGACATGAGACCTGAGACCTGAAACCTGAGACATGAGACATGTGACCTGAGACATGAGACCTGAGACCTGAGACCTGAGACATGAGACATGAGACATGAGACCTGAGACCTGAGACATGGAACATGAGACCTGAGACATGAAACCTAAGACCTGAGACATGAAACCTAAGACCTGAGACATGGAACATGAGACCTGAGACATGAGACATGAGACGATCTGAATTCCATACTGTCAAATAAGCCTCACTATATTCTACTATTCTATTAATCTAATTGATTTTGTTTTTTATCTTAAAAATAAACTATCATTGTACGCAAATTTTTAAATAATCATGGTTCTTACGCGTTTTTTTAGTAACGTGCTGTTTTGTTTGAATTTTTTAATTAAAATGGATTTTTTACGTGGATTTTCGAATTAACGAGGTTTTTTTTACGCGGATTTTCGAATTAACGCGGTTTTTTTTTACGCGGATTTTCGAATTAACACGGTTTTTTTTACGCGGATTTTCGAATTAACGCGGTTTTTTTTACGCGGGTTTTTTTTTACGCGGGACCAAATACCGCGTAAAAAAAAACCTCAGTGTACTCAAAAACTACTGAACAGATTGCCGTGAAAATTGACGTGTAAAAGTTTTTTAGGCTGGAAATTGTTCTTTCCTCCCGTTTGAAGCCCCTCCCTCTCCTATAAAGGTGGCCCACCATACAAATTTAGGGTAAATTGATTAAAATCGGATAATTCTTGAGAAAGTTCCATCAAACTTAGTGTGTACTTACATGATTTTGTGGAGAAAAGAAACATTTTTATTAACTAATTTATTAGGTTTCATTCATTCCAGTAGCCTTATTCGTAAAAATTCCATCGATTTCAAGTACTACGGTAAGGAGGGCGTTATTTTCTAAATCGTAGCACACTAAGCATGCCTCGCATGGGAAAAAAACGCATAATGGTACCCAGTACTTTGAAATATACAAGGTAGGCTATTCCGCTCTTTTTGGACGTATTGGTAAGAGGCCCCAGAAAAAAGTTATGGAAAAAAAAACTGGCAAATTTATGAAATTTTTCAGAGAATCAAATTTTTCATCATTAAAATTATGAGAAAAATATGCATTGATGCATTTTGTTGTAACAACCCACATTTGGCTTTTCGCTAAAAGCTAAAAGCTATATGAAACGCGCTTTTTTGGCGATCCAAAATCTAATTTTTATGATATTTTTGTCTTGTGTGATCTTTTTCTTGTGCGATTTGATTAAAAATTCGTTCAAATTTACTTGTCATCACAAAAATATAAAGTCTTTTAGATCATTCATGAAAACTTATACATAAGTACAAGAAAATATCACATTGTATACTTTCAATAAAGAAAGACGGCGATGAAAATTTGTTTTTAATGCTCATTATCAATGGTCCGGATCAAAAAATTCAATTCAAAAATAGTTTCCGATGAACCCGAAGAATCAATCTTTAATTTTATGAACTTTTTATACGAATCAAATGGCGAACGTTGGAGCAATAAATAATTTTGATTTCCATTCTATATAAAACTGCCAAATTTTCATAACTATTTTTGTTGGTATGCAAGCATGCTGTGAACACATATACGGAGCTAAGAAGTGAAGTTAAACGCAATGGCCTACCTGTTATTTTCCATGTACTATGGCTCCTAACAAGGGTAACTAAATGCAACATGAGATAACAGTTGAATATACTAGTGTCGTAAATTTACGTAACGTTTTGGGTTACTCCGGGGGACATCTGATGATGGGTGAAAAAAATTAAACGCTACGTGAATTAAAAAAAGTCGTTCCACTCATCGAAAAATCTCATTAACACTAAACGTACCGGAGGCGGTCAAATGACGGTTTTTAAACTTTGAAGAATGATTACGCCTTATATAATTTTTTTTCGCCAAATTAACGACAGGACTATTTTTATTTTCAAAATGCAAGTATTTTTGCGTTTTTAAATGTTTTCTAAGTGTTGTGGTTTTCGAATAACGCATGTGGTATATCTATTCAGACCGCAAGCGGTCAAATGACGGTTTACACTGTTTTCGCTAAAACTTTCTTGTTTCTCAACCGATTTGTTTAAAATTTATAGTTTTGAAAAGCCTATAATGTGACTCAAATATGTTTCTCAGACAGTTTTCAGCTACAATCAATAATTTCAAAGTTATTTTAAGTCCAAGAAATTTTTTATGAAAAAACACGCTTCAGGAAAATTGCTATAAATCACTTATTTAGTGCTCGAAAAAATTTTCACTTAGTGCCTGAGAAAGCTGAAGTTAGAAGCTATATGCTGCACATACGGAAATTTTTATCAAATTTTTTTAGAGGTCATGCCCACAAAAATCGTAAAAAAGTTGTGTAAAACCCGTACTTTTCAATCAATCAACCGCCAAAGCTGTTCCTGTTACAGTAGAAAAATTTCAAAAAATGAATTGAAAAGTTGACGTAATTTGTTACATTTTGGCATCTTTAGATTTTGTAAACTACGAAATACATAATTTATGACGAATTTTAAAAGGTAGATGTTTTTCAAATTTTTTATCAATTTGGATTTTCTGAGACAATTCCTACACCTAATTTCAGCTTTGCACTGGATTTTGAGTATGTTAACGTAAGGTTTAGGCGATAAAACTATATGCAAAAGAAAGCTTATTTCATACCGGTTCTAGTGGTGTAACTGCGTTGGCAGTGCAATGCTTAGCAAAAATATGATAAATAAAACAGTAAAGTAGTTTCTGAATTTTTGAGAAGTCAGCACAAATTCTTGCTTGGCAGACGGGCGCAGTGGGTGGTAATATCTTAAAGCTATTTTGCACACGAAGACGGGTGAAAGGAAACGAAAAAACAAGCGAGCATTCGCTAAAATTTTCTGGTTTTACTTTCAGAAAGGGGAACTGGGGGTATAATGCCCAGTGTGGGCAAAACGCCCCACTGCGATATCTAGCTAGATATAAACTTATTTCAAGAATTCGGTACGCTATTCCCTTCTAATCAACAGTAGAAACCTTTTGTACAAAAAATTACCATCAAATATGCGAGAAATCCCTGCAAAAATCAAAAAATACTTTACAAGCCATATTCCTTGCAATTTGTGCCTTGACTTTCGTAAGGAATTACGGCATCTATCGACAAAAAAAATTACCTGACATCTATTACAAAAAAAAAAACATTGGTCTTGAAAATCATCACAAACGAAAAATTTTCTTATTCAATTATTTTTTCTGTTATTTTGAACGAGTTTTAATAAACATGTCTAGGTAGGGCAAAACGCGCCAGATATTTCTAAGTTGTATTGGAAAACATAACATGAATATAAACAAATATATTTAAAATTCCGAAATTCAATATAGATTTAATTAACTATTCACAAGAATTTCAGTATATCTGGCAGCACTGCGCGTAGCAATACATTTTTCCATCTGTGAAGTAGAATAGAAGTGTTTTTACCTGGCAAACACTTTCGGAGGTACTTGAATCAATAAACACTTATTAGGGGAAAGGTTTCCTAAATGGGCCTATCGGGTTAAATGACCCTACGGCTGTTTGATGAAATGGCTCACTAGACAGCTTATCTGACCAATGCATTTTGAGGGTGATATGCTTAGAACATAGGGCAAGAATTTTTTTTATAAATTTACAAACTCAAAAAAATTTAAAAAATCATACAAGGTTTTGATACATTTTGATGTAATATTTCGACTTTTAAAAATTATACGTAAAGAAGGTTAAAACAGAAACTAGGATGGTTTTTGTTTCTTACTCAAATGAACTTAAGAAATTAAACATATTTCAGCTTTTGTGGAGGTTTAATAATGATTATATAGTGGAATAATAGAGTGTTTTTGTACGCCCCCATCATGTCTGTAAAATGAATAGAATAATTAAATGATTTAAATCATTGAACCTTCAAATCTAAGCTCTGAATAACATTTTAAGAGACAATTGAAGATCTAAAAACAGATTTGATAAAGTGTTTCTAATGGATGAACTGCCTCCATAGTATGGCAACCCTAAGTTTTGTTTTATTCCATAAAATTATAATATACATAGATTTTTATAAAACTTCAGTTTCAATGAAATTATACGGAAATATTGGCCAAAAAACATAAATTTTGTTCAAAACATAAATAGGCGCATTTAGCCCGCACGGTTCGAGGTTCGGCATTTTTGACAACACTTACAATAAAATCGTTTTCTTGGAAACAGAAGAAAATTTTAACATAGAAATTACTCCATTGTATAGAAAACAGATGCCTGCACACGTGTAGATAGTTTTTGTACACATAGTCGATGTGATATTTGATTAAATCAGTGTTCTGCATAATAGGCGCATATAGCCCGCTCCTCCCCTAAACGTTAAACGGCGCGATTGGGTACACACATATGCGCATTTTATGCCCCTACCATACTGAATCTGAAATCCAATTTTCAACCTACTCTTCAAACTTCATTAAATTTGTGGCCTTTTTTAACCTTCCAGTTATTCTAACTATCAGATTTAGACAAAAAATAAACCAAACTTCCAAACACAATCGAAAATTAAAGTTAATCTTTTCAAATGTATTCTAAAATAAGGCTTTATTCTTAACGTGGGCATTAAACCCCCTCTTCCCCAATATATTTATTATATTTTTGTCAAGCATCGCACCGCCAATGTAGTTACGTCACTAGAATCGGTATGAAATTTTCTTTCTTTTGCATATATTTGTTTTGCCTAAACCTTACGATAACATACTCAAAATCCAGTGCAAAGCTGAAATTAGGTGTAGGAATTGTATCAAAAATCCGAATTGATGAAATGTTTGAAAAACAGCTACCTTTGAAAATTCGTCATAAATTATGTATTTCGTATATTACAAAATCTAAAGATGCCAAAATGTGACAAATTGCGTCAACTTTTCAATTCATTTTTTGATATTTTTCTACTGTAACAGGCTGTTCCTGTTGTGTTGTGTTGTGTTGTCCGCTGTTGGCGGTTGATTGATTGAAAAGTACGGGTTTTACACAACTTTTTTACGTTTTTTTATGAGAATGATCTTAGAAAAAATTTGATAAAAATTTCCGTATGTGCAACATATAGCTTCTAACTTCAGCTTTCTCAGGCACTAAGTGAATTTTTTTTTCGAGCACTATATAAATGATTTATAGCAATTTTCCTGAAGCACGTTTTTTCATAAAAAAATTCTTGGACTTAAAATAACTTTGAAATAATTGATTGTAGCTGAAAACTGTCTGAAAAACATATTTGAGTCACGTTATAGGCTTTTCAAAACTATAAATTTTAAAGAAATCGGTTGAGAAACAAGAAAGTTTTAGCGAAAACAGTGTAAACCGTCATTTGACCGTTCGCGGTATGAATAGGTATATACAAAGTGTCGGTATGTTTAGTGTTAAGCAAAAACCATATAAAATAAATGAAGTGAATTTCTGTCTAGTCAAAAGTAAATATTGCATTTATCTAGCAATAAATTGAACCCGTCTATTTTAGAGTGACATCAGTTTAATTATTGATGTGTTCATATACGATTAGGCCTTTTCCAAAACTTGGCACTTGCAAATTTGATTTGTAACTTTTGAACGGCGCAATAGATGGCGCTGTTTTAAGTCAATTTTTGAGGTTTTGTGCCTTTCTTTCAGAAAGGTATAGTTATCGGTCGATTTGAGAGATCATTCATTATGGGTCTTAGATATACCTTTATAGGTACCTATCGAATCAGCTCGACAAGTTCAGATGATGTCAGTGTATTTGTGTGTATTAGTGTGATTTTTTGTAAACTTTGTTCCACGCGTTTTTTATGTCAGCATTTGAAATTTTACACACTTTTTTGAAGATTTCTTGTTCGAGCTCGTACGTCTGTTCTCTGTGGTTATATTTCAACAAAACTGTTAAAAATCTTGTTTATGTTATTAAATTTGTATGACTTTGTATAACAATAAAATTTGTTCAAGCGTATATCAAAAGCGGATTACCTACTGATTAAACATGTTGATCTATCGGTCAATTCATACTCAGATTTGAAAATGTATTAGGTTTTGATACAGATAAAAAACATTCAAATAAATAAATCCGAGAATTTATAAGAACCCCGAGCAGACAATTATGGCAAAATTATACCTTAATATAAATAATAAAAAAAAAGTAAAATATACTGCAGAACTTGAGTTTAGAAAATCGGTCCGTTGAGAAATGAACAGGGAAGCAAAGACAAAGTTGGATGTCTTTGTTTTAAGGGGGGAGTAGGGTCTAACGGGTAAAAAAACACAATTTTCACGATTTTTTTAGAGCTATTGTTCTAACAAATGTATTCAAATTTTTGCATTATACAAACCATTGTTAAAAGAACATTTAGTAATTTTTTTGTAGAAAAATATTGCAAAATGAGCCGGTGACGGAGCACTTTCGAGGATGCCTTTTAGAAAACAGGATTTGCGGTGGACACTGTATCTCAGCACAGAATCATCTGAAGTCAAAAATCAGAGCAAAATATTTTCAATAGATTTTTTTTTTTTTTTAAATATGTCTTTATTTGTATCAAATCATCATTACACTTATATTACATTATTGCATTAAACTAGGTGTTCAGCTCAATAATGAACTGTTCATAGCCCTATAGTTAACTAGATTATAAAAATTTATTTATAAGATTTAAATTTGCTGAGCGCAATCAAGTTTTTAATGTAGGAGAACATCCTGTAATAGCAAAAATATTTTATACTTAAAACTAAACACTATCCTAAAATTAAACTAAACATAAAGAGAACGAATCTCTGCGATGGAAGACTGCATCGATTTGCCTCTGAAGTTGGAGATAATTTTGTTGGCCATCTCTCCGATCGATTCAATGCCCGCAATCCGATGAAGATCTTCGGTGCTGTGCCAAGGTGGAAGCCGCAAAATCATTTTCAGAACCTTGTTCTGAATCCTCTGGATGGCTTTCTTCCTCGTCGCGCAGCAGCTAGACCAAATCGGAACTGCATACATGATCGCTGGTCGGAAAACTTGTTTGTAGATGAGCATCTTATTTCGCAGACACAACCGGGATTTCCTGTTGATGAGAGAATAAAGAGATTTAGTGTATTTATTACATTTAGATTGAATATCTTCAATGTGATTCCTAAAAGAAAGATTCCGATCAAGTGTGAGTCCCAAGTACTTCACGTGATCAGACCATTCTAGAGAAACCCCATTAAAAGTAATGGAATGATTTTCATTAGGTTTTAAAAAATTTGCAATTGGCTTATGGGGAAATAAAATAAGTTGAGTTTTGGAAGCGTTAGGAGAAATTTTCCACATTTTCAAGTAATTCAAAAAGGAATTTAAATTTTGTTGCAATCTACTGCGTACCACCCGTAAATTTCGACCTTTGGCTGAAAGCAAAGTATCGTCAGCAAATAATCTTCTACCTTTTCCTTCTGGGACATCAGGAAGATCAGAAGTAAAAATATTGTATAAAATAGGCCCAAGTATACTACCCTGAGGGACACCAGCTCTAATGGGTATCCTTTCAGAGCATGAATTTTGATAGCTTACTTGCAAAGTTCGGCTAGTCAAATAATTTTGAATAATTTTGGTGAGATATACAGGAAAATCAAATCGAGCTAATTTAGCTACTAAACCTTTGTGCCAAACACTGTCAAAAGCTTTTTCAATATCAAGAAGAGCAACACCAGTTGAATAACCCTCAGATTTGCTAGCGTTAATCATATTAGTTACACTCAAAAGTTGATGTGTAGTAGAATGTCCATGACGAAAACCAAATTGTTCATCAGGGAAAATAGAATTCTGATTAATGTGAATCATCATTCTATTCAAAATAACTCTCTCAAATAGTTTACTTAAAGAAGGAAGCAAACTAATTGGTCGATAACTTGAAGGCTCTGAAGCACTTTTTCCAGGTTTCAAAATTGGAGTTACTTTGGCATTTTTCCATTTATTGGGAAAATAAGCCAAGTGAAAACATTTATTGAAGATTTTAACTAAAAAATTTAAAGTGCTTTCAGGCAACTTTTTAATAAGAATATAGAAAATCCCATCTTCCCCCGGGGCTTTCATATTTTTAAATTTTTTGAAAATCAATTTAAGTTCATCAATATTTGTCTCACAAGAACTTTCAAACACAATTTGCTTAGAAAGAATATCATCAAATTCTAGGGAAATTTGAGCATCAATTGGACTTACAACGTTTAAATTAAAATCATGAGCAGACTCAAATTGTTGGGCTAATTTTTGAGCTTTTTCTGAATTAGTTAAAAGAAGTTTATCCCCATCTTTCAAAGTAGGAATTGGCTTCTGGGGCTTTTTTAGAATTTTAGTTAATTTCCAAAATGGCTTTGAGTAGGGTTTTATGTCCTCTACTGCTTTAGCAAAACTTTCATTACGAATGAAATTTAAACGACGTTTGATCTCTTTTTGAAGGTCGCAATAAATCAATTTCAAATAAGGATCCCTAGTACGTTGATATTGGCGTCGACGAATGTTTTTCAGTCGTATCAAAAACTGAAGATCATCATCAATTAAAGGTTGATTAAATTTATGTTTAACTTTAGGTATTGAAGCGGCTCTAGCATTGACTATTGAAGTTGTCAAATTTTCTACAGCCAAATCAATATCTTCTATTGAATTCAATGGAACGTTTACATCTAAATTACGTTCAATAAAATTCATATATCGCTCCCAGTTAGCCTTTTGAAAATTGAAAGTTGATTTTAAAGGGTTTTCAATGGGACTTTGGGATAAAGAAAAAGTTACTGGAAGGTGGTCTGAATCGAGGTCCGCATGAGTAACTAATTGACTACAATGCTCGCCTAAATCCGTTAGAACCAAATCAATTGTGGAGGGATTTCTAATCGAAGAGAAACAAGTATGCCCATTAGGATATTCAACAGTATAATAACCTGCAGAGCAGTCATTAAATAAAATATTCCCATTTGAATTTGATGAAATATTATTCCAAGATCGGTGTTTTGCATTAAAGTCACCAATAATAAAAAATTTAGATTTATTTCTGGTGAGTTTTTGTAAATCTCCCTTCAAGAAATTTTTCTGTTCACCGCTACATTGAAAAGGCAAATATGCGGCAACAATTATAATTTTCCCCATAGAAGTTTCTAATTCAATTCCAATTGTTTCTAAGACTTTTGTATTGAAAGAAGGAAGAAGTCTAAATTTGAGACGACTATTGATGACAATAGCTACACCCCCACCTTGTCGATCAAGTCGATCATTTCGTAAAATTTTAAAGAAAGCATTGCTTTTCAAGTTATTGTCTGGCTTTAAAAAAGTTTCAGTGATGGCAGCAATATGTATGTTTTGAGTTTTCAAAAATAAAAAGAACTCGTCTTGGTTAGCCAGCAAAGATCTAGCGTTCCAATTCATAATATTTAAACATCTATTTGGATCCATGAGGGAATCGTAAAGTCATAATAATTTTGTTAGCATAATTAAAAGAAGTTTGGAAAGCTTCAAACATTGAATTTGCTTTCAACATAAGTTGCATCATTTCCATTAAATTTTGATGCAAAAATTTTAATTTTTCCTCAGTAATCTCACCCAAATCAACAAAATTGTTAGAATCAGAAGAGGAAGGAGAAGAAAAAGTATTTGAACTTCGGGGATTTTCCCAAGCCTTCGCATGAACGTTGAGACTTGGTTTTTTCCCATTTTTATTATTTATGCCTGGAGAAGGCAACCCATTTTCAACCACCTCTGAGAACGATAAACAACGAGTCTGTGGCGCAGAATCAGCCCAGGTAACATTAAAATTACTTCGGGTATTACCCAGCCGTGATTCCAATGTAGGCCGAGGCTGACTGCGAACAGGCAGGTTGTTTGCCGGTCTGACGTGTGTAGACGAAAAAGAGGAAGGAGGAGAAGAAACTTTTCTGGAAACTTTGGGGTTTTTTCCTAGAAGCAACAATTTTTGCCCTAACGGGACAATCTAGAGAATTCGAGGAATGATTACCTGCGCAATTCGCACACTTAAAAAATTCAGTTTTTGGCTTATCACCACCAAAAAGGCATTTAGATTTTTCATGATCGAATGAGCCGCAAAACATGCATCTGGCATTCATTCTACAATTTTTAGTGCCATGACAAAAAGCTTGACAACGACGACATTGCGTAATATTTTGAAGGAAATTGGTTGAAGATTTTCGAAAAGGTTCGAATTTGACTCGACAATGAAACATAAGACGAGCCTTTTCCAAAATTTTCAAATTATTGACCTGATCCTTTTTAAAATGGATCAAATAAAGTTCAGGAGCAAAACCAACACTACTGGTATTATTCGTGTTGGTTCTTTTCCTCATTTGAATTACTTGAATTGGAGAAAAACCTAACAAAGAATTTAATTCAGTTGTGATCTCATCCGGTGTCTGATCGCCGGTGAGACCACGAAGTACAACTTTAAAAGGACGATCATCTCTAGTGTCGTACGTAAAAAATTGGTGTTTTTTATTATTCAAATAATTTAAAATTTTTTGAAAATCATTAAAAGATTCCGCCAATATACGAGCAGTTCCCCTTCGACCGGTCTGAAAAGAAATCTTCACATCCTTGACGGAAGTGACGATTTCTTTTCGAAAGGCATTGAAGTCAGGAATCGTGACCGTTATTGGTGGAATCTTTTCGTTTTTAAGAGTATAAGAAGAAGAAGAAGGTTTCTTAGTACTCTTATCAGAATTAAATATGAATATTTCCTCATCACCAATGTTATGAAGGACATCGAATGAATTGGAAATTTCAACTTTTTTGGCAGATGGCCCTGGATTAGGTTCAGCAATCCGTTTTCTTCCGGCCCTTGAGCCGGCCGAAGACTTCCCCATGCTGGAAAGAAAAGAGAAAATATGAATAAAAGAAAATGAAAATAATTTTAGCACTGAAAAGTGCTGATTGAAATACAGGTAAGGAAAAAATAAATAATGTAAAATGTTCCTGCAGGTACACAGCAACGATACGATGCTCCGGCGTACGTGTTGACGGCTCAACGGTACAGATGGAAGTGATTTTCAATAGATGTTTTTCTGGACCCCAACGATTTTATTTAACTTAAAATTTTTTTTTTAAATTTTTGTGGCTGTTTGAAGTAAAAACTACGATTTTTCACGAAAAAATCCGCCATTTTTCAACTGTCAAATTTCCCCAAAATAAAAAAATAAAAAAAGAAAATCGTTGGGGTTTGGTATTTTATATGTAGAAAACATTTTCCAAATACGAAAAGAATCGGTGAAGTAGTTTTCAAATGACGATGTCCACGGACTTTAAAAATGTGCTTTCGAGAAAAATGCGTTTGAAGTTTCTGCTCTAGAATTCTTGCAGTATGTAAGAGGAGATAAAGGCCTATAATTTCTACAGTTTTGCTTCGATTGACTTAAAAATTTGACACAACATTCTTGAAATGTTTTAAAATAAGAAAATTAAAATAAAAAAATCGATTTTTTGAAAGTGTTAGACCCTAAAGCTTAGTTCTTTTAGAAATGGGACAGTTACGAATGCATGTATCTCAGAAACCATTTGTTCAATCGAAATGCTTTCTATGAATGGAATGAAGGTTATCTTATGATAATTCCAAAAAAAATTTGAAAAAAATAATTTATCCTTTTTGGTAAGAAATATTTCTACTTTATTCTTGGAACCTCCCATCGGCCGGCGCACACTTTTTTCAGTCATGATTTCGATCAGTTTTTGAAACTTATACTTCGTCTTATCTGTATTTTAGGTGGCTGCATCCTCCTCCTTCAATTTTTGCTACTTTCTGGTCCAATACTTCTCTTTTGAAAGAAGCTGAGGGCAATTTAGTGGATACAGCTGTTTGCAAATAATAAAACTTGATTATTTTTGAACCACTTTCAAGCGTTTTAAAAGTATTTTTTGCTCGCAAAACCTGACAAAAACGAAGTAAAACCATCATGAGATTGAACTAAAAGTATAATCGGTTGGTGTAGATCGTAGGTTGTTAAGGGGACCTACACGATTACTCTTTTTAGGCTTTTAAAAACAGCGAAAATCAAAGTTTTCGTTGTGAAAATTGTTGTTTTTTTCACAGGAGCATAATCTTGTTAAATCATTAAATTTTATTCAAAACAACCAGCAAATACATACTTCAATATGCTAGGGACCTTGCCACGATCAGACATGGTATAGGATTCAAACGCTGGAATTGGTTTGAAATAGGGGTTTTCATAAGTTTTGTCGTACGTCAGAAATCATCTTTCTCATTGCCTTGGTACCGGCTACACAGCTCACGAGCACTGAAACAAGCAAAATATTGTTGTTTGAGGTTAGGTTTTAATGACTCATAACTAAGCAACACTTTCAGCTTATTGAAGAAATTTTTTTTGGATATTTCAGCGATCTACACTTAGTTTTTCGCTTATTCAAAATATAAAAATGCTTGCTAAACTTGACTTTCCTGACCTCCCCTAAACCGAAGTTGCCGATCATGTGCTTCAATAAAATGCCTGATTTGATCTTTGTGGACACTTTTGATAGTGTTTGCATAATTTTCCACCACCCACACACAGTAATTCTTTGAATAATCAACGGTTTTGTCAGCTATCAATTGAATAATGAAGGATTTTGAAGGAAACTGTGCAAACTTATTTTTTTCTTTTTCTCTTACATCGTACATATCTCAAAAACGCGTTATTTCAAAATTTTGGAAAAAATAGGTCTGACAGTACTTTTCACAGGCAGAAAAATGCTGTAAAAACTTTGAATGTCCGATTACTAGTAAATGAGCTATTAGCAAAAGATAGTGTCCCATTTCTAAAAGAACTAAGCTTTACTCCCCCCTTAAGTAACTTTTTTTTCTTCAAGAAAATCTGTGATAGAAATCAACATTTTTATCGGACTGACATCGGACTACACATCGTCAAATAGATATATTCTGGACAATTTCAAAAATCAAAGCAGCACTCCAATTCTGCAAAGCTGCCAGAAATTATTACCTAGCATTTAAAAATAAAATTGTTTTTTTGCACTTTTTTCATTCGGAGCCAACTACAGACAATCTGGTAATACAAATTCACTTCATTTTGAAATATTTAGAAACTTGAATAAATTTGTTGAAGTTCTTTAGCTTCACTCCCGGCTAGCAATGGGGGAGGAAACACAAATAACCAAAACATACAAAAAACTACGCCACAAAACAAAACCAAAACAAATTTGTTGCTTATTTTCTATTTCTAATCATTGTTTTCTTATTTTTCCAGACCGCATACTTTCTTTCGATCTCCTTCTTTTTCTTCTTCCGCTCCTCATCATCATCCTCTTCTTCTTCTTCTTCTTCCATTCCGCTCCTACTCTTTTTCTTCCATTCCGCCTCTTCTCTTCTTCCTTCTGTACTGCTGCTTCTTCTTCCTGCTTGCCTGCTTCTTATTTTCTTCTTGCTTTACTTAAGCTTCTTCTTTATCTTCTGACTAGCGCTAGTACTTACTTGTTCTTATTTTTGTTCTTCACCTTCTCTTTACAGCGACCGATGTTGTCATCCGATGACCAACCCAGTTGAGCACCACTGGCAGTTGACGTGGCATCCAGCTTCAGCTTCCAGGAGGATACGGCACCAGTTTCCGGACGGAACAACTTTCGGCTCCGGGAAAAAGACTGACTCCAGGCAGCGTCGGTTTTCAGCTCCCAATAAAAACCCTATAATAAACACGTTCAATCAGCCCAATTGCCTTTTTCAATCGTGTTGCCGTACTCACCCTATTTGGGGTCAGGGTACCGTTAAGATTGCTTCTTCGGTTGCTCTGTGAAACCTCCCAATCACCTACAGTGAACTAGAACCGTTTTGCACAGGATGTCGGCTCTCTATAATAGGGGCTCGTATGAGGAATGTTGTTTTTTGTTTATCATTTCATATTTACCCGTTCTAAAACTGTTCGGCAGATCTAATCGGTAGATGCCTCCTGCGTGTTTCCTCCGGGTTCAGTGCTGATTCTCCTGACGGGTTTTTTGGATGAACTTTTACGGCGCACTGTTTGGGGACAGAAACAATGTTCGGCTGTTAGTTGATCCACAACTTTCTTCCGTGCAGCGTATTTGAATGCTACTAACCTTCCTACAGAACGGCTATCAATGCGACGACTTTTGACCCCGCTCTGGGAAACTACCAGTTCAATAATCCAGTTCAGGAAACAGCAACACACTCGTAGCAACGGCAACAAACACGACAGCAATGATGCAGCAATTTTACAAACGAGTTTTCCTTTCTCGCTTTGCCCTCTTCTTTGGTTTGTTTACTTTCAATTTCGCAGTTGTAAACAGAGCTGGGCGATAATGACAGGTACACGCAGATAATTTTTCATGAGCGACGGCTAGGAGCTCATGAAAAATTTATAAAAAACTTCTTTTATTACAGGAAGCTGACTAGAGACGCACATGGAAACGAAGATGGAGCAGACCTCCGCACGAACAACAACGTGCACCACAAATCACTAATAACGCAGGCCTATAGCCCGCCAGATCTCAAACGTTATATTACCCTAACATTTCACAACAAAACATAACAATACGCCAACCAGGTTTGGCAAAAAACAGGTCCCTATGTGCGTTTTATCTCTAAGTCTAAATCACGTGACAATGGTACATAAACATCAGATCACAAACCGTTAAAAACAAAAGGCTTAGATCTAACAAATTAAAATAAATTAACAGAAAAAGACGTTCAACTTATTGCTAACATTGAACGAATTAAAATCAAACGTTTTGGTGATGGTTAAAATGGTTACAGTGTGCTGAGTAAGGAAGCATTACCAACCAACCTCGCCATGAGCCCAGAAGAGGAGTTTTACCGCGCTCCCAATTCGCGTTACTTTTGATCGGTTATTTCATGGCGATCCTCAGATTACACTGCAACATATTGACGATACGACATTAATTTGGGACTAAAATGACATAGTTGGGTACGATGACTCTAGTACGGAATGCTCACCAGATGCGCTCGATTTGTCACGATCGGCTAACGGAACTCTATTAGTGGAGATTGTCAACAGGATTGGAGTTTCACTGGTTGTTCATAGCTGCTTTGCACAGTTTGTCTCGTTCTGGCAACGGCGTATCAGCGCGCGGCATAATACGACCAGTTTCTCTCGCTCTGGTAAACGGGAGAGCCTGTGGGCTGTAACGGTAGGTTTCTGGTTTGTCACGATCCAGTAACGGCGTGCAAGCGCGCTTTAGCACGGTAAGTTTTTCTCGATCTTACTAACGGCAAGCCTTCAAATAGGTCTATGGTGGCATTGTTGTCGCAATTCGTGGTCGTTGAGTGTACAACAGTGCACATATTGACACTCAGACGAAAATTGGCGAGAGACCGCCGAAATGGACTAGATAGGTAGTGTGGTTTGCGTTGTCCAAACGTTGACCTCCTTTTACTGAGGAGCATGTCGAGTAACATCTGTCCCCACTGTTCTGCTTCCAGATTTCTCTTACGTTGTCGGGGTTCTCATGCTGCAGTGACTCGTGGAGATGTTGAGCAGCGAATGTTACGTGCTTCCGCGACGGGGAGGCCTCATCCCTTCTGCCGAAGACGTATATAAACTCTATCCGGATTGGTGTCGTTATTGGTTTCCGCGATGCGTGTTCTAATGACAACGAACTGTCTTTGTTGACTACCAGTGGTAATGGTCATAGCTGGAGTCATACGAGGCGAAGGCAAGAAATGAACTTGCTAACTGCACTCGTGGGTGGCACAATTTTTCCCGATCGGCAAACGGTGTTTTGGGCGCGTTGAGCGTTGTAGTACACAGGTAGAGGTTGTTCTGTGTCATAGCTGGAATTTAATTTTCGAGGAAATCAATCTATTTCCCCTGGTCGAATCATTTTTGTCATTACGAGATATTTTCTCATCCCATAAAGATTTAATTTCTTGTTGAACTACAAAAATGTATGCTAAGTCTAAAAAAGTTAACTTTAAGTGGGTATTGATGAGCAAAAACAACTAAAATCAAATCCACAAATAACAACACTAAGCATAAATCACCAAAACAAAACATAAATCTTAAGACTAGATTAAAATCAACAATCCAAAAATCTTAAAATAATTTTGCGGTAGCATAATATCATGGGTTTTTTAGTTGGGCGCCAATGTTGAAGTTCTTTAGCTTCACTCCCGGCTAGCAATGGGGGAGGAAACACAAATAACCAAAACATACAAAAAACTACGCCACAAAACAAAACCAAAACAAATTTGTTGCTTATTTTCTATTTCTAATCATTGTTTTCTTATTTTTCCAGACCGCATACTTTCTTTCGATCTCCTTCTTTTTCTTCTTCCGCTCCTCATCATCATCCTCTTCTTCTTCTTCTTCTTCCATTCCGCTCCTACTCTTTTTCTTCCATTCCGCCTCTTCTCTTCTTCCTTCTGTACTGCTGCTTCTTCTTCCTGCTTGCCTGCTTCTTATTTTCTTCTTGCTTTACTTAAGCTTCTTCTTTATCTTCTGACTAGCGCTAGTACTTACTTGTTCTTATTTTTGTTCTTCACCTTCTCTTTACAGCGACCGATGTTGTCATCCGATGACCAACCCAGTTGAGCACCACTGGCAGTTGACGTGGCATCCAGCTTCAGCTTCCAGGAGGATACGGCACCAGTTTCCGGACGGAACAACTTTCGGCTCCGGGAAAAAGACTGACTCCAGGCAGCGTCGGTTTTCAGCTCCCAATAAAAACCCTATAATAAACACGTTCAATCAGCCCAATTGCCTTTTTCAATCGTGTTGCCGTACTCACCCTATTTGGGGTCAGGGTACCGTTAAGATTGCTTCTTCGGTTGCTCTGTGAAACCTCCCAATCACCTACAGTGAACTAGAACCGTTTTGCACAGGATGTCGGCTCTCTATAATAGGGGCTCGTATGAGGAATGTTGTTTTTTGTTTATCATTTCATATTTACCCGTTCTAAAACTGTTCGGCAGATCTAATCGGTAGATGCCTCCTGCGTGTTTCCTCCGGGTTCAGTGCTGATTCTCCTGACGGGTTTTTTGGATGAACTTTTACGGCGCACTGTTTGGGGACAGAAACAATGTTCGGCTGTTAGTTGATCCACAACTTTCTTCCGTGCAGCGTATTTGAATGCTACTAACCTTCCTACAGAACGGCTATCAATGCGACGACTTTTGACCCCGCTCTGGGAAACTACCAGTTCAATAATCCAGTTCAGGAAACAGCAACACACTCGTAGCAACGGCAACAAACACGACAGCAATGATGCAGCAATTTTACAAACGAGTTTTCCTTTCTCGCTTTGTCCTCTTCTTTGGTTTGTTTACTTTCAATTTCACAGTTGTAAACAGAGCTGGGCGATAATGACAGGTACACGCAGATAATAATTTAGCAACAAATACGTTAAACAAACTTAAATGCTACAAATTACCTATACTAGAATCTAATATCATCCAAATCGGTCACCATTTGCGGCCACGGGAATCACAACAAACAACGAACTACAAGTCAAATTTCCCCGAAACGGATTTTTTTGCGAACAGCTTCGGAAGATTAAACGCGCGGCCATTAGTGCAGGCATGATACATTAGACTGAGTCGATTTGGGGTCATTTTGGAATTTCTCAAAGCCTGGGGTCTTAAAAGCTTTGTTTTGGTCCAAATCTCATCCATGATTTTTTGCAGAATTTTTAAGTAACGTTTACATGAGTAAATTTGAACTTTTAGGTTTGTATGGGAAAATTGAATATTTTGTACTGAAAAATCAACATCATTTTTGTTTCGTCTGTGGAACCGTGCCAGCTGATGGCTTTTGTGCCAATTTTTAAAATTCCTAAAGGAAATTTTCCGCTGAACAACTTTGTCGAAGACCTAAACTTCGTATCTTATAAGGAAAAAAAGTTATTAGCTGTTCAACAGGGGTATGTCTTTTTGCACTGATAAACAATACATTCAATTAGTTTAATTAGTATCTTCACATTTCCCCGCATTAAATAACCTATTAATGCGTTCTCAGCATGAATTAAATTTTCCTCGCGTATAACTTTTTAATGCCTTTTGCAGCCAGACATGCTGAGAACAGTAGCGTCCATTACCAGGAGGCTCAATTGAGCCTTTTGGTGTGGGGGAGTGTGGTGGGCCGCTAAAAAAAAAAAGAAAAAAAAAAGAAAGAAGTTACGGTCTTCAACAAAGTTGTTCAGCGGAAAATTTCCTTTAGGAATTTTATAAATTGGCACAAAAGCCATCAGCTGGCTCGGTTCCAAGGACGAAACAAAAATGATGTTGATTTTTCAGTACAAAATATTCAATTTTCCCATACAAACCTAAAAGTTCAAATTTACTCATGTAAACGTTACTTAAAAATTTTGCAAAAAATCATGGATGAGTTTTTGACCAAGACGAAGCTTTTAAGACCCCAGGGTTTGAGAAATTCCAAAATGACCCGAAATCGACTCATTCTAATGGTACATGCATTTGAGCAGCTACTTTAAAGCATCATAAAATGCCCCAATGTGGTCAAGCGGATAGGCTGGCGCGAGTCTGGTTTTGGTATGCCAGGCGTACTGGCTTCAATGTCCGATATCGACAAGAAAACTTTTGAGCTCTAAGTTTAAGTTTTTTTTATTATTACGTGTCACTGAAACTGCAACCTTTAAAATAAATCACCTGTAAATTAACAAAACCTGTAATTCTGAATTGTTTTCCTTAAAAGTTAACGAAGATTCATTTATTATTACAGCAAACGGCCTGTAAAAAAGTTGTACACTAAAAATTAAATGTCACGTGATTTGTTTTTTGACCTGTAAAATTAAGGTAAATGTCCTGCTCTTTTTTGTTACAGGACATTTTCGTAATTTTACAGGAAATAACTTTCCTGTAAAATTACGAAATTACGAAAATCAGTTGCCAGCTGGCCAGGTATATACACGGATGCCGAAACATCTGTAAGTAAACTAGCCCACCTGATTGGCTGGTTCTTCCATAATATATCTACAAATACATTGACTCCATAACAGTTCATGCATTGGAGATTTGACGAACTTAAATAATCTAAGAATGCATGTGAGCACATCCCAAGCAACCAAAAGTCTTATAAAACAGGTACAAAAACGCTTACTCAGCCCCATCATTGATATGCAGTACGTTCTATGCAGCTCAAAATTTAAGTTCTTATTAATACTTTCAAGTTCCAAAACAAGTCTTAATGATCTTCTATTCAGCTTCCAGTGGCCTTTTAATTCAGCTTCAAAAAAATCGCAAAATGAGCAAAAAAATTTCTCTCTATCTCAACTGAACCGTTGGCTTCGGTTCATATCACCTTCTCTTGATTATTTACTGTGTTCTGTACCGGTGCCACCATGATGCCACGCGCCGAATTTCAAACTCGACAAATTGCTCAATTGCTTCTTTCCTACATTTCCTACATATATCGCATCATAACTCAAGTACAAAATTACTTATTGAAAAAAAACTTGCCCGGCTTGGTGGTCGAACCCCGACCTTCGTGGTGAGAATCGAACACGCTACCACGAGACCACACCTAGATGTTGTTCTAACTGAAACTAAAACTCGGAGAGATGATTTGATTTTGAAAGCACATAAACGCACTTTTTGCGACTTATCAAATCCCGTTTGAGCACTTTTGTGCCCTTTATGTGACTTACCGAATCCCGTATTGAGCACTTTTGTGCCCTTTATGTGACTTAAGTCCCGTATAACGTACGTATAGATCACTTTTGCAGCTTTCAAGTTCGTTAATGAGCACATATAGTTCACTAATGGGAATTGGGCAAAACAAGTCACATACAACGTACATATTAATCACTTTTGCAACTTTCAAATTCATTAATGAGTACATAAAGTTCACTAAAGGGAATTGGGCAGTTGATTCTTTTTGTCAGCCAATATGTAACTTTCAATGCCTTCATTCAAGTAAATATGTGACTTTTGGTTGCTTGGGGTACTTAGGCAGAAACTGCGATAAATTCGTGCACCCATGGTGCATAACTAGGGTAGTCTAACCGGTTTTACCGAAACCGGTAAAACCGGTAAAACCGGTAAAACCGTCCCTTTTTTTCAATACCGAAATACCGTCTTTTGGGACGGTAAAAAACCGGTATTTTCGGTAAATTTTTCATCATTCTTTGGTTCTGTAAGAGAATTTACACTGCTAATTTTTTTTTTACCAAAAATGTATGTCTACAAATACTCATATTATGTTCAATCAGCTTCAAAATCTAAGCTCAATAAATTGACCTGCAATGTTTATGTGAGATTTGATTATTGCTAAAACTTGACGATGTAGCTTTTTGAATTAAAGCTATAGTGGCGTTCAAAAGAGCATTGACAAGCTGCCATCTCTCTCTCTCAGATAATATTCTTTTCATGAAACTTGCCCATTTCAGTTCAGCTATCGAACTAACGCTCCACAACATTTGAAGACTGTACAAGTGTACAATGAATGAAAAAAGATACAGCTACAAGAAATTTAAGATTGCTTCACAATAACCACTGTATTTTTCATTGAAAAACTGAAATTTCGTTAAAAGATGCAAAAATGTTTTATCTATAAAAAAGCGAAGTTTATCAAAATCGTTCTAAGCGGTGCCGGGCTTTCAGAAATTTAAAATTTAAACCCAAAAATGATGAAAACTGATTATAAAATTTCTACTTTGTATTAAAACATAAAATGTTCCAACAGAGTCAGCATTGAAACACATGTGAGGATGTCTTTATGAACTTTCTCCATCAATATTTTCAAGGTAATTGATGGAACTCTGTTGTTTTATTTTTAACGCTGTTGGAGCATTTTCCTTTTCCAAACAAAGCAGTAACAAAGTTTTTATAAATTTGCAACAGTATTATAGCAACAAAGAGGGTATGGATCAGACCCAAACAACTATATTTATTGCTGAATTTTGACTGGTTTTTTTATAAGATTTTAATTTCTATTCGTTCTTTTTAATTTTGGAAAGGAAACTTACTGCGATCACGACCTAGATTGCGGGGAAAACATCTGTATTTTAGACAACAATAATGTTTAATTTTGTGAGTGAACCAAAAACTTTGTGACGGTGTTTCGAGTATTGTTTAGTAATTAATTAAGTAAAAAAAAAAATATTTTGTATATCAAATTTTATATAATTTTCATGAAAGGCTATAAAAACTTTTACCAAATCTGTAAAATCTGTTCTTCAATCTGAATACTGTATTACAGAATTTAGGACAAAAATTCGTTCAAATTATATGAAACTTCTATAATTTCTGCAACCTTAGTGCGAAATTATAACAATAAAACGACGATGATAAATATTATGATTACCATGAGGGTGATGATAAATTTACGATACAGGGATAGTTTAAAGGCACAATACCATCTTTTTCAATCTATTGCGTTATAAATTCTGAGAATTTTATGCCATTACTACTGCAATTAGACGAAACCTTTTCATGAATTCGATATACTTTGAAAAATACCGGTTTTACCGGTTTTATCGGTTTTAAAAATTACAAATACCGAAATACCGGATTTGAAAAAAACCGGTAAATCCGACCACCCTATGCATAACTAAAAGACATTTATACATACATGCATACGTTAACAAAAACATCATAGAATACGAGATCGGATTCAAGACGTTCATATGCAAATAATGAACTCTTATTCTTCCTTTATCCTATCATACCGCTCTTCGCATGAAAAGTAATTCTAATGAAATAATTTCGACGTTTTTAAAAAAGTACTTTCTCTTTAGTGGTATAACAGACAGCTCAATTAGTGGGAAGCGTTTCGAGAAATCAGAGAGAATCACATTGTTTAACACGTAAAGCCTAATTTTGCTTTGATGATTATGAAATATACTAGGTGTCTATCCTTCGTTAAACGATAGAAAATCATAGGAAGCTCCGGAAAATAGTTAAATGGCCGAAAATAGGACACTTTCGGCCAAGATGTTTCATTTTTAGACCTGATATAAATTTTATCAACTCTAACCTGTCAATTAAGGTGCAAATTTTCAAGGAAGAATGAAAAACCTATACTGAGCATTTTCAACATTTTTTGTCAGCTTTAGGTAAATAAGCTACAAGTTAACACAAAAAAAACATTCAAACTGTTATGCTGCTAAGAAATGTGCTGATGAGAAAAAGGTTTGAGATATTCATATCAGAAATTGGAGTGTTTGAATCATTTAAAATTCATGTTATTAGTTCATGGCATTTTTATTTAAAATAAAATATTTCATTGAGTTTTTTTATGTTTTTAAGAGAAATCTAACTTTGTACTGGCATTTTAGATTTAGGTCCAATAAAGGGTACAAGTCCAATACTAAAACAGGAACATTAAGTTCAAAGTAGGAAATTCTAATCATCTAAATTTTTGTAAATCTATCAAAAACGGCAGAACAAAGTATTTAAGTTCTCATTGAACTTACAGATTAGATCATTAACTTCATTTTCCTATGCTTACTAGCCTAAATAACTTCCTCACAGTCTTCAACTCCATTGGTTTCGTTAAATGAAATATTATTCAATCTTATTTTAGAATAAGAAAGATTTATTTTCCACGTACGTCTCATGTAGGCTTAACCAAATTGATTGCCAATCTGTAGGAGGAAGGTACATATGTGCAAAAACATCTTCTCTGAGAGCTTTTCGCATCATTATCTTCTCTTTTGCATGGGGTTTCAAAAACATGAAAGAAGAAACTGGTTTTTGATGCGCATGTGATCTGAATACATACGGCTAGTGAAGATCACACTTTAACGCGGGGGTGAAATCGCTTACTCCATTGTGTTTTTGCTCGCATCAATTTGCTCTAGGAAAGATTAACATTTAAACTAGCTCAACTAAATAACATGTTGAATGTAATAAGAGCAATAAAAGTAATCATGTTGATGCCACCTACGAAGCCAGATTAGTTGGTTATAAGTTCCATTTAAAGCTCACAAAATTTCTCAATTAGGAATAAATCCAGACTGGATCGGCAGGAAAAGAATCACGAAATTAAAAAGCTGCCTATAGCAAAGCAGATATTGCTTCTTCATGATGACATTTGAAAATTTATTTATTTGTTTTTTTTTAAACAGTTGGGAGAAGTTTTCTTTATCACATTCGAAAACTTCATGTGCTTCACTATACCAAATTAAAGAATTTATTAAACTTTCGACTTATTTGATTAATAAATGCTTATGAAAATATTAGATTTTACTTGCATCAACAAGGGGTGATAATAACACAAGCCATTTTCTCAAAACTGGTATTCAATTATATATTTCGTTTTCACCAAAACCGGTGATATCGTTCTGTTGAGGAATTCTTAAGAAGCCAACAATAAAAATGGGGATGATTTTGTGCATAGGTTGAAAAATCATTTAACAAAACAAAGCGCTATCCCTTCGTTTCATGAAGATACAAATTTGCAGCAAAAAAAACTAAAAAGGCACTTGGATTTGTCATTCTTGTCATTTTTGTCATTTTTGTAACTTTTGTAATTTTTGTAATTTTTGTAATTTTTGTCATTTGTGTCATTTGTGTCGTTTTTGTAATTTTTAATTTTTGTAATTTTTGTAATTTTTGTAATTTTTGTAATTTTTGTAATTTTTGTAATTTTTGTAATTTTTGTAATTTTTGTAATTTTTGTAATTTTTGTAATTTTTGTAATTTTTGTAATTTTTGTAATTTTTGTAATTTTTGTAATTTTTGTAATTTTTGTAATTTTTGTAATTTTTGTAATTTTTGTAATTTTTGTAATTTTTGTAATTTTTGTAATTTTTGTAATTTTTGTAATTTTTGTAATTTTTGTAATTTTTGTAATTTTTGTAATTTTTGTAATTTTTGTAATTTTTGTAATTTTTGTAATTTTTGTAATTTTTGTAATTTTTGTAATTTTTGTAATTGTTGTAATTTTTGTAATTTTTGTAATTTTTGTAATTTTTGTAATTTTTGTAATTTTTGTAATTTTTGTAATTTTTGTAATTTTTGTAATTTTTGCAATTTTTGTAATTTTTGTAATTTTTGTAATTTTTGGTTTTATTTTTGGTCCAAGATTGATGTAGTTTTTCATTGAACTTTAAATGGAATAAATACTTAAACATTTCATAGAAAACGACCGGTTTTTTAAAACTCTCCAAATTTGTGAGGGTTAAAACTCGTACCTTTGAGCCGTTTGTGGCACCCCAAAATCAAGTCGGATTGAGCTGAGTCGAAAGAATTGCAAACTCCGTGATTTCTATCAACCTTTTGTGGCTCCAGAAAAACTAGAAAAAAATGAAAACTGTAATGCAAGTTGACGTTATTATATATGATAAATTTTGGTATCTACACTCAAAATTCAGCCTCTGTGCCAATGGCGTGTAGTCAATTGCATAGCATCATTGGTACAAGAAGATAACGCGACCGGTGCTGATTCGATTTGCTCCCACCGGCATTAATCTCTCAAGTTAACCGAATTGCGTATGTCTGAAAGAAACAAAATAAAAACGCTTTCACGTCCCTTCCTATCGCATCACAAGACGAAGAAGGATGGAAATAAATACCGGCCAACACCAGGCAGCCAGCGAACCGAGCACTGTGCGTGTGAATGTAGAAAAAGCAACAACAAAAACATCCTTCTAATTCTATCCCTTCCATTCACCGGCAAACAACCACGGCCAAGCTGTGCGTGTGTATGCAGTAAAAGCAACAAAAAAAACGTTGCTTCAATTCAATCCATGGGCAAACAACCACGGCTAAGCTGTGCGTGTGTATGTAGCAAAAGCAACAACAAAAACATTGCTTCAATTCACCGGCAAACAACCACGGCCCAAGCTGCCCGGCTTTAGCAGCTGTGTATATGTAGCGTGTGTATGTAATAGCAGGCAGTAAGCGAAGCACAGTTCTCATTCAATGGGATTCCCGTTTCCTTCACTCCCGTTCCCTTTCCCGTTTCCATCAAAAGACAAAAGACTACCTTGAAAGGAGGCCAAACGTCGGGAAGCCACCGTCGGCCGTGCGTTTTTTTGTGATTGATCGGTGGCAGAAAGCGTATGACAAATATCCCTCGTCCTTCATGAAGCTCAAATAGCACACTGGTTAGGATGTCGGACTTACAAGACGATATAAATAGTGATTTGAGTTCGACTCTCCCTACGGGCGCTGTGGTTTATATTTTTATTTTCTTGTTTCTGGGATGAATTATCCAATAGGAAGGAAATCCCATAAAATGTTTTTCTTGTTTCGCTTGAATGTAGTGGTCATGCATAATTTTAGTTGGGAGCCGAGTCCTTATGCCAGTTACGGTTTTTCAAACATATCATCTTCGGCACAGTGCACATTTCAGCGCATTATCGGCACAGAGATTTGCTAAACAGGCATTGGATTTTTGCAACCTCTTCTATGGGTGTATAAGTTCGGATTTCCGAACTTTTAAACAAGATTTTTTTTAAAAGTGGGAGTTTATTTTTATTTTAATTTTATGCCGGTTTAATGGTTTTTTTCATCCATTTTTTTCGGGAATATTGTTTTCCATTTCATTTCTCCAGCACCGAATCATAAAAATACAAATTAGGCAGGAACAAATTTAAAATCCTTCTTTTTTCACTCGGAGTTGGAACATCGCAAGGGAGGGAAATAAAAAATAATGCGAAAAATAAAAAAAACTGGAATAAATTGCACGAAAGCTTGTATGCAACAAAACATATAAATCGATAAAAAAAAATTATCGAAAAATTCAATAAAATCAAGAATACAAAAGGTGAAAGAACTCCCATCTTCCACAATTTGTTGTTTGGTATTGTAATCTTTCGGATATGTATTCGGATAATTTACATAAAATACTTCAAACTTCATTTATTTCCCCCTTTGGGTTTTTTGGTAATTTCGAAGGGGGAGGGGGCTGGAAAAAATGACTGGGAGAGCAGTAGGCGTTGGTAGGATCGGACGTAAATTTTTTTTTCCGCGTGTGTCAAAATCGTTGTAGGAAAATTCTTTTCCATGCCCTCGAATTCCGATGCTGCTCTTCCCAGAATTTCCTAGAGCGAGTGAATAAGTCTAGCGAGGAGAGTGTTGTTCCCCCGGCCGGGTGTGGCTCATTGACTGGACAGCGGACGAGCGGACGACTGGCAAATATCAAGTAAACCGAAGCTAAGTATTTTTTTTTCTTTTTAATTCATTTTTAAAGCGAGTTCTATGAACTTGAAAATGTTGTTTTGCAGCGGTTTGCGATGCACATTAAGTGCTTTGAGAAGCATTAAAATTCTGATTTACTTTCCGAACCGTTTTGAAGTTTTAATTTAAATTAAAGTTTTCATTTTGGCATATTACGGTTCTTTTGAGTTAATAAGGGATGTTTGTCTTGTCCGATTTTTATATCATGGTTTTTTTTATTCTGCTACTGATACTTTTTAACTAAATTTACTTGTTATTACGATGAAACAGTTAAATTTGACTGACAAAAATTAAAAAAAAAACACTTTTAAAGTAAAATTTCACAATATAGGTACAATTCAGGAAGTTTTTTTAATCAGTAGGGGAGATGGGGGCATAATGGCCACCTTAAGGAAAACGGTTATTTAACCATAGAAAATAGCTATAATATGGAAGTTACATTATTGTTTCGTGTTCGGACACTTGAAAAGCCTATTCCCTAACGGGCTGAAACGTGAAAAACTAGATGAAAACGTTAAAAAAAGCATTTTAAAAAATTTTGCCAAAAGCTGAAAACCAGCCACTGTGGAGGCATAATGAGAACCCCCCCTGAGGCAGTATGAGCACCATTAATCAGAGCTAGATGTGCGTTTTTGCCGGGGAATCTAGCAGCGAATTCAATTCGATGAAGTCAGGTGAGTCGTAGATTCATCAAACAAAGCAATAACAAAATAATCTAGGTCTGTTTGTAGAATACAAACAATTCACGTACGCTCATACATTAAGTGCTTTGTTCGGAGGATGATGCTACTAGCCGTATAATGTAACAATAAAAAATCGATCATGAATTGTGAATGGAAAAAAATCACCTCGAACAGAAATCTAACTCTAGTCTTTTGATTACCTCTCCGACACCTTACCAATAGGCTAAATTGTCGGATGAAAACTAGTCAAGGTGTGGCGCTATAAATCAATTTTAATTCGCTGCTAGATTCTACGGCAAAAAATGCTCATTATGCCTCGATAATATGGTGCTCTATATGCCTCTAGTCAACAAATTTAAGTAAAAACGTGTTTTAAAATTGATAAAAGTGAAAAATCAAAAAAAAATTTGATGGTAAAAATTGAGAAACAATGTGTACATCATGTTGCAGTGCGTACATTATAGATCAAGGTTATTTTAAGATCATAAGAGCTTATTTCGTGGTGCTCAAAAATTATAATATTTTCGTAACTTGAGAACCAAGCTAGTTTTTTTTAAATATCTCTGTAAAGATGATAAGGAGATTCCTTTTTTTGTGAAAAATTAATACTATAGGAAGTACGAAACAAATCCTCATGAAAATTTATTTAAGAAAATACGCACTTTCGTAGAAAAGCGTAGTTCTCATTATGCCCCGGTTGCTCGTTATGCCCTCATCCCCCCTACCTAATGTATATCTCTGTCTTGTAATTTTTTAGCGATCTTGTTTTAAAATTTAATTTAGAAAAGCGAAATCAATCCACTTAAATATTAAAGAGTAACAATGTTATTACTTCGCGAGCTCAAATACTTACCTTAAATAAGTACCAAAAAGTATTAAACAATCTGCAAACCATTATGAAGAGAAATCACCGTGAATTTGTTTTATGAAATTAATTAGCGGCTTTATCGGTGAGGGTTAAAGAGTTGAAATGAAAGACGGATAGAATATCGGAAGAAAATTCTAAGGTGGTGAAAAGAGCGAAGAGCATTTGAAATAGAAGCTTGAAATAGTGCCTTCTCTATTGGGTACTACTTCTTCAATACAGTTAATTGGTGTGGGACAAAGAATTTAGTATGTGGTCAAGCTTCTATTTCAAATGCTCTTCGCTCTTTTCACCACCTTAGAATTTTCTTCCGATATTCTATCCGTCTTTCATTTCAACTCTTTAACCCTCACCGATAAAGCCGCTAATTAATTTCATAAATCTGCAAACCTTTCCCAAAATTCAACATGTTATCAGCAATTGCATCATCTATAACTTTTTGATTCTTATTCCATGTTTTTTTAGTGTTTATTTGTTAATTCTGTTCAAGAGTCGTTTCGAGAATCAGTGATGTGTTAGAGATTATAGTGAGGGAAACAGCTAGCTTGTAGGAAATTCGAATGGTTACTTTTCTAATTGTTTGAGTGTTCATAATTCTTTTTAAATTTTCCAATTAAAACACCTCGCAGATATTATTAGGAGTTTTCTTAAGAAAATGTCTAGAAGCGTAGGAGTTGTAGGTCAACCAAAGATCGCACCATTTTCCAAAAATGGCTCCTGATCCAAACCTCTCCCTTACTAAAAAAAACCCCTTCCTGAGTTACTTAAATATAGATTCGCAGACGTATAGACGGTTTCTATAGCTGGTGATACTGACTTATCATTGCTCCAGAGATTCCAAAACAAGCTTTTGAAGAAAACTGGAATAACAGATTTATGGTTGATCCTAAAAAGTATCTTACTAACAATCCTTCCTTCATCCCTCTTTGACTACTAGGACGTGGCCGGCGCCGTTATTGATCTTTTTTTTTTTTTAAAGGGAGAGCATGAGTTTTGTGCATTGAGAATGAGTTGCTAATCCCAAGCTGCATTCTTTTGGCCCTTGTACAAAATTGATGGCCTCGATCAATCACGGAGTAGCAACCATTGGCGATGTGGAACTCGTTCTACTTAGCCACGCCAGCGATCATGAAATTCTAAATGCATTGGATGGTTCGATACAATTTAATATTATATTTTTATTAAAACCATGAAAAAATGGTGGTGTTTTTGAAGACTAATTCAAGCATTTCGGGCTTAATGATTTAAGGTGGATATGAGAAGTCAAACAAGCGAAGCTAAGCTAAGCTAATTTCGAAGGGGGAGGGGGCTGTCCATTCCAGATTCTGACAGCAATGTTCGGAAAATCGTTCAAGAAAAGCAATCAGGATTCGTTTCTAGCTAGAATACTTATACCTCCGACCGAGTGCTGTGATACGCACGTGGTGAACGTATCCATTGAATATTTGTCGAACATCAACACTGACTAGATACATAAAAATATACCATGCCCCATATCGGGGGCTACCGTTGTTATTCGTCACGTGGCTAATCAACGGTCACTCTCACAATCATTCACTAACGCCTGTACTCCCATCATTGTTTATAATGATGGACGATCATGAATGTCTCAGAAGGAAAATCTGAAGAAATTCCAGGACCACATGTTGAAAAAAGCGGTAGCACATGCTGGACAGTTCATTGCGATTACTTAAAGCATGGATCACTACAAGTCTGGACGCATTAAAACGGGTCTATCTTGAAGCTATGTAAACGAAATAAAAATGTTTTGTACTTAAAATGTAGGGTTTTTATTGCTCAATTTTAAAAACTGTTTTATCAAATGTGTTGAAATGAAAAAAAGGTTCAACAATGCATGTTTCAGCGTTTCCTGTATTCATCAGAAGTTTAAAAAAAAAATTGATTTGATAATTTAACAAGTTAATATTTCAGCTACCACCAGCAAATTCTGCAGTGAAGTAGTCCGCAACTTCAATCAGATTGTTGCTTTGTATTTAATTTTATGTTTTCAGTTTGATAACCATATGATCAATACATAATTAAGCATTCATTGACACTAAATTCTTCTTTAGTATTTTTTGCTGCTGTGCCGGAGGAAACCGTAAGTTTCAACAATTTATATCATGGTGTATTTCGATGAACTGTTTTCAACTATTCAATGATTGAATTCAATTTTCATTATTTTTTCAAATTGTTAAATTTATAATCTGAGATATTTAAATTTACAGGTTATCCGAAACTTATTTTAACCAGACGACATTGTTTTATGCAAAAACATTAAAAATTAGTTTCAGCCTACGTATTGATTCATTTTTCAACCTCGGACCATCAACGATAAATTGTTTTCGAATAGATTGGTTAGTCATTTGATTTTCAATCCATTTTTGTTTCTGCATGCTATACATTTCAGTTGTAAATTTTATATTACATTGTTTGAATATCTCGCATTGGGTAATTATTTCAACAATCCATGCGAGCATTTTCTAAATTGCATATTTCAATTAATTCTTCTACGTTTACGCACAATTTCATTTACAGTGAGAACATCAGGTGCTGTATGGTGCTATCTCGGATTTCATATAATAGAGAGTGAGCAATATATGATTATGTTTTTATTAATGCAATTTAAAAAAAATCATACTTATAGAAAAGTATTTGAGGGTTATTTTACAATACATAAAATTTTATATTACTAATCTAATCAACGAACCAATTCATTTTGCAGCGGCATCATTATTCAGCATTTGAAGCATTGGATTCAGCAGTTATCGCCGCGAAAGATTGTGAATTAATTAATCGATTTTTTTCGGCGAGTTTTCGAATGATTAAAATTTTTTGACCAGTTGTCCATACGTTTCGAGCTATTATGGCATTCGCTCCTCTTCAGTGGACAAATTTACTGGCCTCCGTCTATTCTTATTTGTTTTCGAAAACAAGGGACAGTCCTCGTTTTGCAAAAGAGCGGGTGACCGTGTATGCTAGTTCCTGTATCCAATACTGGACGTTTTTCAATTTATGTCAAGGGAATTTGGCATATTTGAGAAAAATATGGTATTAGATTATTTTTTGCAAAATAAGGACGTGCCCTTTTTCGGAAGCCTTGGAGGCGGGATTATAATCTGCATGCTATCTTGGTTAGGCATCAATATAGATAAAGCTTCTCGAGACTGTCCTCCCTTTAACCCTGGATACCGTAAGTGCTTCTGCTTACGATTCCATTCCCTTTGAAGTCTCATTGAGTGGTTATGACTGTCTTGCGTGGTAACCAAGAAAGACGCGTGGGTTATTTTCTTTGCCACAACCGCGGCGCTGCCGTAAACCCAAGGTGGATACAATTCATACATACATACATAAAATGTAGGGTTTTTATTGCACTTTAAAGGAAAAATAATTAAAAAAATATTCCGCTGTTGTTTTGATGAATTTTCGAACTTTTCGTCGAGTACCACTCATTATAGTTTGGACACCGTATTCGCTGACCTCAGCGGCCATTTTGTCCACAAGCTCTTCATCTCTGTTCCATGTCGAGTCGTCCTACCATTCTTCTTCATCTTCTGCTTGACAATTACCCAAAATTTTTCGATAGGGTGGAATTGAGGGCAGTTGGGTGGGTTGATGTTCTTTTCGACAAAATCCACAAGTTGGCCTGATACAACTGCAGTGCCTCTTTGCTGTAGTGGCAGCTTGCCAAATCTGGCGAAAACTTTACTAGTTCTTTGTGGGATCTAATGTACGAAAAAAAAAAGTTTTTCAGACACTCCTCCTTGTACATTTCGGAGTCCATGGTCTTGTTTTTCACAAAAACCGTCGTTTCGTCTGCAGCTGCAAATACCTTGCCAGATCAAACACTTTCTTGCAAACTTATCAGCGGAAACGAATTCGAACTTGCCGGGGACATCACCCCGACCAGTGCAGTGCACCGCTGCAGTAGCTTTATTTTTTTTTTTTTTTGGCCAGGAAGCTGCCCAAAATCCATCTTCACGTACGTTTCGTCATTCATGAGGATGCATTCATCTTACTTCGTTAGAACCTTGTTGTATAACTTCCGGGAACGTCCTTTGGCTACTAAATTCTGCTTCTATGTCCGGTTTGGTTGCTTACTGGCCCGATAAGATCGTATTCCTTCGCGCAGTTGAATCCTTCTGACGGTGCACCGGTCGGCTTTGAATTTCTTGGCGATGTCGTAGTCCGCTACCCTGTGTTTGCCTTGATCGTTCTCAACACCTTCAAATGCAGTTTCCGATCCTTAATTCCACTATGACGCTTGGTATGAACCTGCCGATCGATAGTATACATCTCACGGAAACGTTTGAGAACGCTGCACACGGTTGATTTGACCATTTTTAACGATTTCGCGATTTTTGAACCCGACCCGACCGTTGGGTTTTTGACTGTCAAGTACTATGGTATAATAAACAGTGCGTCCAGATTTGTAGTGATCCATGGTTTAGTAATGATTTTGTTCTTCTATGCAAAGCGAAATATTAAAAATAATATTGTATCCTTTACACATCTTTCACATATCAGTTGTGATCCTAGAAGGTTGAAAACCCTCAAGGAAGGCAACCACCGTCGAGACGTTCGTTGCTGATAGTGATAGTCTGCGTTCTTCTTTACCACATCATGTTTTGTGTGAATATATCAAATACAACAGCGTCGTTGTCATGCATGTTTGTTTAAATGATTTGGTTGAAGAGGAAAATTTCACTGCTTCGATTTTTTGGCTCTGAATGCAGTAAAGCATGGCTGAAGAAAAAACGACGCCATAGAAATACTAAACATCCAATTTGGTTTAATAAACATATAAAAAACTTAAAAAATCGCAAACAGAAAGTACATAAAACGTACCGAAAGTACAAAAGCAGTGAAAACTTAGCAATGCATTTTAAGAGTTCAATGCAAAAACCGAGCTTGAAATTAGGTCCTGCCCGAAGAACTTCGTTAAAACGTTAAAACAGCATTGAAATCAGACAATTTTCTATCAATAATGCAACTTGATGAACATGTTGGTGATAACTCAGAAGAAATCTGCAATCTTTTGGCAAATTTTTTCCAAGAAACCTATACCACTTATTCGGAAGAAAATCGCGACCGTGATTATTTTGCATTTTATCCAGAATATCCTAGTTATATTGAAGTCAATTACCTTCATGAACATGATATCTTGAAGGGTTTGAAAAATTTAGACCCCTCAAAGAGACCTGGACCAGATGGGATTCCTCCAGTTTTTATAAAGAACCTTGCCAATGAACTTACTTACCCTTTGTTTCAGCTATTTAATATGTCACTAGAAACAGGAATTTTTCCCAAAGTATGGAAAAGTTCATTTCTGGTTCCTATTTTTAAATCTGGGCGGAGAGCTGATGTACGTAATTATCGTGGAATTGCTATTATCTCTTGCATTCCCAAGCTTTTTGAGGCAATTGTGAATGAAAAGTTTTTCCTTCAGATCAAAAACCGAATAACAGCCAAACAATATAGATTTTTCAAAAGTAGATTAACTTCTACAAGTTTACTTGAATTTGTAGATTATTCATTAAATGCAATGGATAATGGGAATCACGTTGAGTATTTGAATACAGACTTTAGCAAAGCTTTTGATCGTTTAGATATACCGATGCTTCTTTACAAGCTGCAAAAAATTGGAGTTGATTTGGGACTTCTGAAATGGCTTGAATCATATTTAACAAAAAGACAACAAATAATAAAATTTAATGGAAAGAAGTCAAATCCCATTCAAGTCGCTTCAGGTGTTCCACAAGGCTCACATTTAGAAATAAAAAACCATGAAGATATGAATTTGTTCCAGAATGAAATAGACATTTTCTACACCTGGTGTAAGAAAAGTTTACTCGAATTAAATGTATGTATGTGTATGTATTGTATCCACCTTGGGTTTACGGCAGCGCCGCGGTTGTGGCAAAAAAAATAACCCACACGTCCATCTTGGCTACCACCCAACACAATCATAACCACTCAATGAGACTTCTAAAGGAATGGAATCGTAAGCAGAGGCACTAACGGTATCCAGGGTAAAAAGAGGGAAAGTCTCGAGAAGCTATAACCATATTGTTGACTAACCACGATAGCATGCAAATTATAATCCCGCCGCCAAGGCTTCCGAAAAAAGAGTGCGTCCTTATTTTACAAAAAGTAATCAAATACTTTATTTTTCTCAACCATGCCAAATTCCCTTGACATAAATTGAGGAACGTCTAGTATTCTTTGCGGTACTAGCATACACGGTAACCCGCTCTTTTTGTAAAACGAGGATACCCAGATGCCCCTACCCTAGTTGTTTAAATTTGTAATAATGAAAATATGAATAATAGAAAAGTTTACTCGAATTAAATGTAAAAAAATGTAACTCAATATCATTTAGCCGAAAACTTTCATCTCCAAATATTGTAATAACACTAGGAAACCAGGATGTAGAAAGATGTCAGAAAGTGAGAGATTTAGGAATTATTCTGGATCCCAAACTTACTTTTATTGACCACTATAACACTATCATACATAAGGCAAATAGCATATTAGGGTTTATGAAGCGTTTCTGCTATAACTTCAAAGAGCCGTATACTATCAAAACTCTATATGTTGCCTATGTGAGGTCCGTTCTGGAATATTGTAGCATTGTGTGGTCTCCTCGCCCACGTATTCATGAAGAAAGAATAGAATCAGTAGGAGGAAGTGTTCCTAAATTCGCAAGTTGGGTAATATCCCCACACAGCCGATTGACGATATGGCTAGAAATTCATCATATCTAATCAGTGCAGTTTGAGGGTAATACGCTTTTAACACATGGCATGAAAAAATTAAATTGTTACATAAAGTCGAAAAATTTAAAAATTCAAACAAGATTTTTGTCACTTTTGTTATTATATATTGAACCATGGCCGTTGGAACGGGGGGGGGGGGGTTTTGGGGGTTAAACCCCCCCATGAAGGTCCGAAGATGCCTAATGAAATTTTGTACTAAAAATAAAATTTGAATTTTCTAATCAAATTTTGATGAACTACATAAATGATTCAAGAGCAACAATAGTGTAACAATTTTGACTCCAAAACCTTGAAATCTCATTCCAGGGCCACAATTCTACAACAGTTTTTTTTATTAAGTTTCTCACTTGTTGGTAGTAATTGAGTCCCAAATATTGAATCCCAATAAAGTTAGACTAAGCTTACCAGATTGTACGGATTTGGACCAGATTTTCTCACTCTATTTGCAAAATCAAACGAAAATTTCAATTGAGTCCTTAGAATCATGTATCTTGTCTCCAAATTATTTTTTCAATCAAATGTTATCAAAAAAACATAAACGATTTTTTGGAAGCCTGGTTTTTGTAATGATTCTGAATCGCCTGATGTTTTTCGAAAAAAAAACAGTATTCCGTGTCTTTTTCTTCTTTATTTTAGAGGAATAATTTCGAAATTTGCCTGCATATAGGAAGGATTTTTAAGAAAAACTTGAAACAATATGCCCTTATTTCGCAAGGTTTCAGGATAAAATTGCCTGGATTTGCCAAGTCCGGATACTTGATCCAACATAAGTGTTGCTTTTCAATCTAAAATGTGATGAATTTTCCATATTCAAAACTCTGAATTTCGGAATATGAAAAAAAATATTTGAAATTCAAACCACTTTTAAGATTGAGATCTGAAATTTTTATTCTCAATTTATGTGCAGAGTTGAATCATAAGAAAGTTTCATGAGTCCAGAAATTAAAAATATGTAAAAATTGCGTCATTCACAATTTTTATAAAAAATTTTCAAGTTCAATTACGAATAAATAATTGAAAAAAAAAAAATCATATTGAAAACCATAAATTCAAATTCAAATAAAAGATTTCTGGTCAATGGTTCTGATACAAATTTCAGTTTTTGTTTCAATTTCATAGGATTTCTTATCCGGAATTTAGTTTCAGGCTTAGAATTTGGGTTCAAAATGCAAAATTAAGACTTGGAACTAAAATTCAAGGTTTGTATTCAGATTAAGCTCAAATTTAAGTTTTATGATCAATATTAAAATATCGATATTAAAATTTCAACAGGGATTCAAATTGAAGGAGATTGGAGTTTCATAACTTCGGTTCTTTATTCAAAATTAAAATTTTAAATTCATCAAAATCAGATTAGAAACACAAACCTGGTGAAAATCACATACAAAAAATAAGATCTCAATTCATTTCAAAGAATCCGTTTTTTGAAAAATCTAGATTTTGATTTTTAAAACTTTAATTGCAGGATTTAAATTATGAAATATTAAATCATAATTTTGGAACTTGTTTTTTATCCTTATGTAAAAATGCAGCTGGAAAATTTGATTTACAAAATTTACATATATTGCAGATTCTTCAAAATCAAAGGTTCTAACAAAGTCTTAAATTTTATTTGAGTTTACAAGAGTAGTAAAAAAAATCTTATTTGAACCGCAAACCTTATTTTTAACATTTATTTCTGAATATTTGATACATTTGATGCAGTTGGCGCATTAGATATTGAAAAACCTATCTGGAACAACTGTGATCGATGTTTACTCTTGAACTCGAACTCACGGAAATCATCTCAGGAGGCAACTGATTTACCAACTGAGTTATATCACAAGTACCCATATTTTTGAAAGCTTCATGAACAAAATTGGCTTCTCCTAGGACTTATTTTCAAAAATAAACTCATTTTGATGCAAAATAACTTTAATCTGAATAATTTGCACTAAGTACATATACAATTTTTCACTTGTGCAGGCATTGTTTAAGCAAAAATGTTATTGGGAAAAATTTGTCGTCAAAACCACACTATATACACGTGTGCAGGCATCTGTTTTCTTTTAATTTTTATGCTAAAATTTTCTTCTGTTTCCAAAAAAATGATTTTATTATAAGTGTTGTCTAAAATGCCGAACCTCAAACCGTGCGGGCTAAATGCGCCTATTTATGTTTCGAACAGAATTTCTGTTTTTTTGGGCAATATTTCCATATAATTTCGTTGAAACTGCTAGAAAGTAATAATTTCCGTACGACAATGCTGAAGTTTTATAAAAATCTATGTATATTATAATTTTAAGGAATAAAACAAAAGTTAGGGTTACCATACTATGTAGGCCACGAGAAAAACTTTATCAAATCTGTTTTAGATCTTCAATTCTCTCTTAAGATGTTATTCAGAGATTAGATTTGAAGGTTCAATGATAAAAATCAATTGTTTATTCTATTTAACCTGTTATTTTAGGATGGAGGCATTTTACAAACATGATAGGGGCATACAAAAACACTCTATTATCTATTATATAAAATTCTCTTGTAACAGTGTTTGTAGTACTACTCCTCCGAAATGACCCAAAAGATTCAAATGAAATTATTTTTAGAATATTCTGTAGGCATGCGAATCGGTTTATATCGAATAAAAATAGCAAAAAGTCGCATCAATCATCTACAATAATTAAATTTGTAGTAATTTGAATGAAATAAAAGTCATGACATCCATTTTGAGGAATTTTCTTTCCTTTGGGCGCCGGGCGGTTTGTTTTTCATCTCCATGGTCGAGGCGTCGCCAGCAAACGTTGTGGAAGAGGCATAGCATACTGATTAGTGAAAACATTTGGGCGCGTATTTCTCAACCAGGCATACTGTTAATGCACGTGGTGGCAATATGAAGCCTAGATGTGTTTTTTTCATCTTGATTTCTAGGTCATTTGTACAGCACATATGTAAATGAATGACGCCTAGATGTGACCCAGATTTTAATTTTGCCGATCGAATCAAAACCATAGAATTATTTTAAAAATTAAAAAATAATGATTTCGTGTTAGTAATAGCAGCTATTGGTGTTCAAAATATTAATTTTAGTAAAGATGCATATGGAATAATGGTATGACTCTTTGCGGACGTTTGAAAAATGGAAAGTGGGAAGATTTACATACAATTGTGTAATCCAATACGCTTAAAAGGTTAGTTTTGATTCATATATAAAAAAAAAAGAAAAAAATAATAAGATATTTTTGATAGTAATAGATCGAAAGCATTTTTTGAACATGCACAAATGTACTAAACTGATGATGTGCATTTTCTGGAATAATTTTCAGTTGAGAAGGTAAACTAGAGCAAGTGCAACCGATCATCATTTACAAAAAATGTATAAGCTATTTCCTCATTTTTGAATTGTTGGCCTCAAATAAACAATCTGACTAAATAAACTAAAGGTAAATCAAGGTCTTTTGGCTAAACAGTATTCAGTGAAATTAAAGTACGAAACATTAATTTATTTCGGAGAGAAACTGCAGATTTATCAATGAAAGTAGATAAACAGACAAACAAAAACAAGTAGATATAGAATTCTTTTTAAAGTCTTTTCACTGACGCATCTGAAAAAGAGCTATGGGTTTTCACTTGCCCTAATAAATGAGACAAATGTATATTTAGATATTTCTTTTTGCCAACATAACTGAGATTGTTATGAAAATATTCATTTTTTTTAGAGAATATGAAATTTGAACTGTGATGATATCCGATTGCACTATCACATGTGTTTTTTTTTAAATATAATTAAGATTTATAATAAAAAAGGGACTTATCTTTTATTAGATTTTGAGTGATGTTGACATGAAAAATTTCCAGAAATTTAAATGAACTCATGAAACCATCGTAGCCTGAACGGATTATTTCTTTTCGATCCATTTAATTTTTGAAAATCTGCTTTTCAGTTAAATGTTATTGAATCTGGAAAATATCACATAATCTTAAATGAAATCGCAGATCACCACCAACAATGTTCAGGAAATTTTGAAATCAGAACATCATTTACTTTAATCAATATAAAATAGTGATTTGCAGTATACAAAATCGCCAGATTTCATGCCATGACAAGTGCTGTTTGGAACACTTCAAGTTGAATGTGTCATGGTTATAAGTATGGAATGTGGTGGAATTTTTTTGAACATAATTTTAGTGAAAATATGGATATTAATTCAAACTGCTTCTAAGGGTGGGTATGGTGAACAAAAAACTGTTTGAAAACGGTTAATAAAAAATCTCCTCTAATGTTTTTAATTTCTTCAGCTCTAAAAAATATACAATCCAAATCTAACTGGGAGCTGGAAGCGCTGCTTTAGGCAAAATATTAGCCAAATACTCCAAAAATTGTCCCAATTGTCAAAATTCTATTTCCATAAAAAAATGAAAAACATTTTATTTCTATTAAAACCTTAATGTGAACTTGAACAAAGCAGAATAAATCAACTAATTGTTATACAATAAATGAAACATACATATTATCAACATGCATTTATTCATGGAACAAGTTACAAAAAGTGGAATTTCTAAGCACGAGGCATGCCAAGTTGGACGATTACGTCGAGTGCTGAAAAAAATAGAATTTGTAACGGAAACCTGATACCTGGTCATTTGACAAAGTATATAAAAAGTATTCATGTAAGATGCATGTAAAATTTATTGAAGGTTATTTTTTGATGATTTAAATAAAGAACCGTAGAATTGAATTAAAATGATAAGGTTTTATTTCGATAGAATTAAGCGGGACATTTCGAGTAAACGGAAAGGAAGGAAATGTTAAAAAAACTAGCACATGTTCATAAAAGCGAAAGGATTAACAATTCCATATTTTATGTTTTTTTTAAATTAATCAGCGAGGAAAAAAATTGAAAATGAACGCCAAGTTTAACACGGTAAGACGAAGTTTACCGGGTCTGCTAGTTCTACTATATAATCATTATTAAACCTCCACAAAAGCTGAAATGTGTTTAATTTCTAAAGTTCATTTGAGTAAGAAACAAAAACCATCCTTGTTTTTGTTTGAAGTTTCTTTACGTATAATTTTTAAAAGTCGAAATATTACATCAAAATGTATCAAAACCTTGTATGATTTTTTAAATTTATTTGAGTTTGTAAATTCATAAAATTCTTTCTTGCCTTATGTTCTAAGCGTATCACCCTTAAAATGCATTGGTCAGATAAACTGTCTAGTCAGCTATTTCATCAAACAGCCGTAGGGTCATTTAACCCGATAGGCCCATTTAGAAAACCTTTCCCCTATATTTGCCCTCAATCACCATCGCACAAAAGACGCAAAAACTGGACCAATCAACAGCATGATGAACTATTATAATCAACTGTGAAGCCATTGACTTTACAACATCTCGGCATAAACTCAAAGAGTATTTTTAGTCATTGAACTCACAAACATTATTATTTTTATATTTTTGTATAGTTTTAAGTAAACAATGTATGTGTCTACTAATGATTGACGAAATAAATAAATAAGAAATAAATGATCGAAAATGATTGATATTCGGAACATTGTCTGACAGTATGTAACTTCAAGTTGCTATGCTAGAAAAATTAGAATGATACTTGATCCGGTGCACGAGCTAGAAGTATTTCGTTTTTCTTTCAGGGACCCTAACCCTTTTTAAAAAATCAAGCAAAGTGGATAGATAAAAAATTAACTGACTATTTTTTTGGCCGTATTACTTTTTATTTCTCGGTACTTCTCAGATAAAAAGAATTCTAACAGTTCGTCTTCAACCCTATAGTCTTAGCATACTTAAAGGCAAAAGTTTCTATTTTAAGTTAAAATCCATCTTTTTAGTCTTTTTTTACCTGGAAATAATTGACACCAAATATTTTAGAAAACACTTCCTAAAAAAGTTAGGAGTTAACCATTGCTTTTAAATTATGTCATTTTGTAGGTCATACCATTTTCCAATGACTGACATATTGGAGCAAGACCGTGTTAAGGGGCTGCAATTGCTTAGAAGAGTGCCCAGAGAGTAAAAAATAACATTCATTTAATCATACCAAGTTGGTACTAGAAATCTTGGAAAGGAAAAAGAAACAAGAAAATCGAAATAACAGGAATAATATATCTTGAATAGTTTCACTCGACTATAAGCTAAAGGGGGCCCTTAGAGTGAGTATTGCAGAATTTTTCCCCCATTTATGAAGGCTGAGCAAATCAAGACCATTTTCTTCCAAAACTTGTTTATGAGTTTATTGAGTTGATTATTCAGAAAAAAGAAAATTTAGAATGAAGTGAGAAAAACACTTCAAATTTTATTACATTTATCGAAACACGTCAGAAACGTAAAAATCGTTTTCCAAACTTCCAAATGAAAACAAATTAAGATAATGCTATCTTTACAAAAATTATGCTAATATTATGGCAGCCAGCCAGTCCGTAGTTCGCTTTACTTGTGCATATTATTTTTAAAACTCGTGTTTGCCTGAAAAAATCTGGAAAATCTTTAATGTCTACCCATAATAAATAATACATCACGTTCTCTTATTTATTGAATAAAGAAAATATTCTAGGTGTCCCAGAGAATGTTTTGAATATGAATTTTTTTCTCAACAGTATAAAAAAATATATTAAGGCGTTCAAGGCGACAGATTATACTTTTTATTAGCCTTTTAAAGATTTGAACAAATTTACAGATAAAGATGAAACAAAGAAAAGCATCTCCCATTTTTATTAAGTTTGATTGTCTTGCACAATTGCAAAGTGTATATTTAGATTGTTCAAGAAATTATTAGCACACTTTCAAAATGTTTTATTAATTTTTTTTTATTCTGTTTGGCACGCTATATCATTATTTATGTTCTAACCACCACTGTCCATCACGCTGCTTGTTCATCCGCATTCCTTGTTATTATAGTTCTTGGGCTAGATATTTTGCTACACTCGCAAATTGCCTACCACACCATCACCTTCTCGCCAAAATTTTCGGTGAAAACGGCCTTCTCTGTTTCGGGGATATCCTTATCCTTGCGTACAGTAATGTATTGTGTCCCAATTTCATATAGGTACGTGTCATTGTCCATGATAGTTAACCAAAAACTTATGCAAAATATTAAATCATACAGTTTCCGGGCTCTTAATTTTTCAGAAGCAGCATGATTTGAGCCTGGCTGAAAAACAGGAAGAAGCGCTCAAACGTCAAGTTGGTCTGATTAAATCACCGATCAGTGAACAGGTAACCAATTTTGTTTCATTAGAATGATTATTATTAAAACAATTTTAAAGTATTCGAGAGGGTTTTGTATTGATTACGTTCACACATTTTTTTAACTGAGCTTTAGAGTGCCCCAAATGACCCGACTTTTGAAAAGGTTATGCGCTGCAGGCTAAAATTGATCCTAGGCCTAGTACAAGATCTCATGCCAAATTTGGGCCAGATCGGATCACGGGAAGGGGTCGCTCAACGAGCCTGAAGTTTGTATGGGATTTTGAGACATTTTGTTCGGGAGAAACATGAAAAACCAGTTTTTCATCAATAACTTTGGTTCCCGTCGGCAGGGAAGTTTGGCAACGCTGATTGCTTAAGTATTCAACATATAGACATCAGAAGAAAATCTTATTGTTAGCCTGTAATAACAGAATAAAAGTGAAATGTTCTTAGTTTATTTTAGTACTAAATAGGCTCGGAAGTGATAGAGACAGTTAGAACCTTTTGTAGCTGTTGAGAAGAGAAAGGATTTGTGTTTAAAGTATCGCGTGATAAAAATTTTCATCGTTTCGCTTTCCGGCTGTACCTTACCGATCGAGGAATCGTGTTGCCATGCTCCTAAAATTCGCCGAATCATTGATGTTTTTTTCAACTCTAAATTAATACCCCTCGATGAGGCGTTACGGAATGAAACCAGAACGACGTAACGCTTTCTTCCTGTAAACGTCAACAAAGACAAACGCGAAACAAAACGACGAGCTGAAACGAATTATTTTTTTTTTTCGTTGCTGAGAGATCTTGTGAATGGATAGATTGGCTACAGTTTATGTTTACTACGGTTAGCGATTCGATGTTTCAGCATCGGGATGGATAATGCAGTGAACTGGCTGATTTCTAAGGAGTCCGAATGGTTTGATTGCACAGTTCAGCTAAGTATTTCAATTTTATTCAACGATTTCAGGTAATATTTCCTGATAGGAGAAATTCAAAATTTAGTTTTTCTTACTATCTAATTGCATTCTGATATCTTAACAATACGTTGTGTTGTTTTGAGAAATAATTCGCGTTCGGTCTGGAAATAAAAAGGCTTTTTCTGAACCCTTTTAAGAAAACTATACGATAGATCCGTGTTCCAAAAACAACAACAGGGGAAACAACAATTATCTTTTGTTCTATTTTGAATTGGTTAAACGTTATGGTTCCATTACAATATTTTGATCAGCAATAATAAAGGGAATTAGTTTATTTGTAGCAGACTTCGCAATATAGATATGTAGGTATACATTCTTTGCCTCAGCTCCCAGCCAACAAAAAAACACAGTCTTGATCTGCCAACCAACATAACAAGATTTAGTAATAGTAATTTATAATATGCGTATAAGTGAAACTCACAGGCGGTCAACAGGAACAGTTTGTATAAATTCAGATGTCTTAAAAAGTTAGAAGCCTTGTAGGCTGTAGGCAATAAGGTTGTTGACCCCTGAATACTTCGAACATACTTCAAAAGGTATTCCATTTCTTTGTTTAATGTACGCCAGCTCGTCGGCGAGTCCTTGATGAGTTTTTTTTCATGGATTGGTATATCTTTTGTTCCCCGTTGTGAGGAATAGGGTTGTTTTGTTGAGAGTCTTGGCCAGTGGGTTTTAGTGTATCAATTGAGTTAAAAGTCCTTCATTTTTAGACAGATAGTAGATTATTGCGGTTTATTCTTCGTTTTAGCATGTTGGATTCAACTTATATGTTTTACGACAATTTCAATCATTATTTTCTTTGGAAAAACTGGCTTTAGTAGATGGATGATGTTATATAGCGCCTAAATTCTATATGTGTATCTATCAGTAGAAAATTACAATATGTAAATGTCTGTTCTTGAAAATATTGTGTAGGTTTTTTTTTCAATTTCATGCACAGACTTGTAAAAATAAGTTGAATACGGTCATAAGCTTAGTCTAATAGTTTTATTTTCAAGAAAAAATAGTGTAGCGGTAATAATATGGGCGTTAATATGATAGAAGATTAATTATGATTAAATATTCACTTACTGGTGAAAGTTATTCTGATATATGCGTACTATTTGTTCCAGCTCTTAGCAGATTTTTTTTGTAGGAATTCAGTTGTTCGTGATATATGCAACAGAGTGTTTTTTTACTTCAGAAGTGTTGTAGTTTATTGATTTTCAAAGAATTAATTCCAGTAAAATAAATTCCTGCAATTTTTCACGTTTGATGGTGTACATTTTCTTATTTGTTTTGAACATTTTAATGGTATAAAAAGTAAGATCATCACAATAATCAATCATGGTTGATAAATTATATTAGGCTAATCTGAAAATATCACTTTGGAAGAACATAGCACAGCAATTAACGTTTAGATAATTTTAGAATCTCAGAACATTTTATCAAAAATTTTCCAAATCAAAAATATTGTTAGAATGGATTCTAAAAATCTTTTTGGATCTATTCGGTTTACTCGTGGGAACATAATGCTTCCAAACCTTTATAGTTCACTGTATCTAGACTGAGATTTAATAAGGACTTTTTTTTTCCTAGAGTACTTATAGAATCATGTGAATTAATAAAATATAGCTAAGAAAATTTCATTTGAAAACTAGGAGATCCTTGCACTTGTCAAAAGTGATTCCAGATCATATCCCTGCACCCACACTCCCAAACAATTTTTTTTGCAAGGATGCAGAGGTGACCTCGGTCCTAAAGCTCAATTTTATTTCTTTCATCCTTTTCTCTAATTTTCCTAACTATCTATTGACTACTAGGACGTGGCCGGCGCCGTTATTGATGTTTAAAGAGAGAGCATCAGTTTTGTTCATTGTGAATGTGCTGTCAATCCCAGACACCATTCTTTTGACCTCTGGACAAAGTTGATGGCCTCGGTCAATCACGGAGTAGCAACCATTGGCGATGTGGAATTCGTTCTACTGAGCCACGCCAGCGATCATGGAATTCGAAACGTTTCATCAAGATAAAGCTTTTAAAGAATATATACTGGATTAAAACCAAAATGTGTAAATTTTCCTTATTTGTAAAAGTAGTATGACAATTTATTAGTATTATTTCGGGTTCCATGATTTAAGGTGGATGTGAGTAGTCAATCAAGCTAAGCTAAGCTAAGCTAATAACTTTGGTTCCCGTCGGCAGATTTCTTTCAAAAACGGGTTTTCTTAAAGCCTAAACTTTGAAAAACATTTCATTCGAAGACTGCATATCGATAAGAGTTAAGACAAAAAAGTTATTGGAGTTCCAAAATGGGCTAACTTTTTTAACGGTGGTTTTCATCATTGCTAATGAGGCGTCATTAAGTTCGACCGCCCCGACTCATTTACAGTGATGAATACCATCCTTAAAAAAGTTAGCCCATTTTGGAAGTCCAATAACTTTTTTGTCTTAACTCTTATCGATATGCAGTCTTCGGCTGAAATGTTTTTCATAATTTAGGCTATAAGAAAACCCGTTTTTGAAAGAAATCGGCCGTAGGGAACCAAAGTTATTGATGAAAAACTGGTTTTTCATGTTTCTCCCGAACAAAATGTTTCAAAATCCCATACAAACTTCAGGCTCGTTGAGCGACCCCTTCCCGTGATCCGATCTGGCCCAAATTTGGCATGAGATCTTGTACTAGGCCTAGGATCAATTTTAGCCTGCAGCGCATAACATTTCACAGGTTTTGAATTTCCCATACAAATTTGGGGCAGTCTACTGAGCATGCCTTATCTATAAAACAATTGTCTTGATTGGTTCCGGCATAAGTTTTTATCTCAAACGATTACAACTCTCTTCAAAAAGTGCTCAGTTTTTTTTGCCGAAATGTAAAAAAATGCTTCAGGGAAATTCTATTTGCCTGACCTAGGATTTGGGTTCCTTTAAGTTTTTTTTCTGCTTCCGGTACGTCTTGAGCCCTAGTCGTTCTTTAGCACGCATCACATTAGACGTTGTGGTCCCGACTTTTCTTGCCACATCTCGAACGGAAGCCGATGGTTTCGGTTCTCTGGCATCCCTGACCCTTTTGTCGATAGCAGGACTTACAGGACCAGATTTTCGATTTTCGATCGAATTTGGCCAATTTTCTCAATGAGATACTGCTTGAGATAGTGCTTATAATTCCTAGAACAGTCTATATTGCTTTAAATTCAAACTTTCCCGCTGTTTGTGAGGAATTTTTTATTCATGTTTACCTAAATTGATTCAAAGACTTTACAAAAAAATCCTAAATTTTATCCGGAATATATCAAAGAAAATGCTGAGAATTATTTAAATTAAAAAAAAAATGAATAACTTGAAGAGAAACATTGAAAATCAATGGCAACGCAATTCATAAACCAGAGAATCTAGAATGCTCAAGTTATGACATATGAGGACATAAGTATGAGTATGTATAATGAAAAAATTATTGTTAGCTTTTTGATCATTATTGAAATATGCTTAGGGAGCATCCATAAATTACGTAACTCAAAAATGCCCTTTTTTACCCTATCCCCCAGGTATGTTACAAATTGTGACGCTTCGACATACCCCCCCTATGAAAATTACGTAACGCTGACAATTACCCCCCCCCCCTCATCTTTCCATGATTTTAAACACTGATTTTCGAAGGTAAAAAAATATAACATAATTTTTTTAACGTTCTTTAAAACGGAATAGTTATCCATCCAAATCGATTCTTTAGTACTCATTGATGATAACTCTCTGATAAAGTAAATTAATTGCCTTATTACGAGTTGCTCTGTGCTTGTTAACTGATGTTAGAACCCCTCGTTTCTGCTCGAATCCAGACCCCACCTAAAGTAGATAAAAACGAACGCCTGTGAGCGAATTGACATTTCTCTACGTCAGACCCGGAAATTGAAAATCATTGTCGCTTAAAATTGTATCGCGAGAAGTTTATTGAAATAGAAATCGGCATTTTTCCAAAGTTAAAACAGTTTAAAGTTGTTCCTCACATCTGTGGTTTTCAACTAGTTCACTAGCCAAGCTAGCAACGTAAGTTTTCATTAAATATTTAAAGCCTAAACACAGAAATTTATAGTTTTGTATAACGATATACAGGTACTGCGTGAAAACCAACGTGTCCGCGCACTTAATCGTAACAACGGGTAATCAGAAACTCAATTGTAAGTCGATTTCTTTCGGGGTCGTTCAGATACCACGTGGACAGAAAAATGAGATTTTTGTCCCCCTCCTCCCCCTCCGTGGACAAGCGTGGACATTCGACAAACCCCTACCCCCCCTTCCCGGATGTCCACGTGGACAGATTTGAAATTGTTTTTTTTTTCTAAATCTAATGTAACGGTTAGAAAACCTAACCTTTTGCCTTTTTGTTTAGAATATGGATATTTTTGAAAATAAACGAATAAGCATTCCCTGATATAAAATAATTTTAAAAATTTCAAATTTCTAAATTATCATATTTATCACTTGCTTTTAAGTGTCTACTAATTGTTTAAGCTTAAACTGAAACGCTTTGCAATTTAAAACTTTTCATTTAAAAATCTTAATATTTATTCACCTTTAGAAAATATTTTGGAAGTAAGTATGTCCACGTGGACATGACCCAAACCCCTACCCCCCTCTCCGTGGACAAGCGTGGACATTTTCATACATCCCCCCTCCCCCTAAGTTGTCCACGTGGTATGTGAACGGCCCCTTCTTATAAAATGAACCTTACTAACATTAATAAAATGTTACAGTTTGAGCTGTTAAAAATCTACGTGCTGCTACAAAAAGCGTTTTTTATTATACCGCTTCCGAACACTTCTCAAAAATTGACACATAACCTCAATTTGAGATGTCGAGTTGCGGAAAGTGCGACCGTCCGGACACCGACAGCATGGTTTCGTGTGACTCCTGCCAGGCATGGTTCCATTTCCAGTGCGTTGGAGTTTCCCCCGGTGTTGAACACAGAAGCTTCAAGTGTGATGCTTGCACCGGTAAAAAAGGAAAAAAGACTGGCACCGTGAAAAAGGTTGGCACAGCTACCAATTCCCAGTCTTCCAAACCAACAAAACCTGTCGAGGCAACAACAGCAGAATTAACTTCTTCCGAAAGCCGAAGTGTTTCTTCCGACGCTACTGTGCAATCCATAGCCAGTGAAGCTGCTACTGTCATTTCGCGGAATCTTCCGGAACCGAGCTACGAGCAGCAACTTCAACGATGATGGATGAAATGGAGATGCAAGAAAAGCGACTGAAGGAGGAAAGATTAATTCGGGAGAAACGCATGGAATTAGAGCGGATGCTGGAGGAAAAAAAGATATTGCAGGAACGGGAGCTGCAAGAAATGCAACTAGAGCAGGAGAAGAAGTTGCTCGAGCAAAAGTTGCAAGGCGACTTAGACTTCAGCAAACAACAACGAGCGCTGCGGGATAAATATGATCGAGCCCGAAGTGATTTGTTGCTGAACGACCAAGACGAGTTTGCCGCCGGTGATTGTGACAATAAAAGTGCCGAAAAAGTGCATGGTTGGCTGCTTGATCCACGTAATCGAGATCCATCGAAAAGTATTCCTTTCGATGAACAGCTACAACAAACGCCTAAATGTAGGCCAGATTCCAAGCGTTTGTCGCATAAAGTACCAGAAAATATCCGCCTGCCGGTAGGCAATCATTTGACTGTCGATGAAAACATGTTTTCGTCGAGAATTTTGCCAGAAGCTAACGATTCCGCTTCTGTTATTCAACAATTTAATCATCAACCAACCAAAACACAACTGTTGGCCCGCTCAGTTCTTGGACGCCCGTTACCCATCTTTAGTGGCCGAGCAGAGGAGTGGCCGCTATTCATAAGCTCGTTCATCAACTCAACAGAAGCTTGTGGGTTCAACGAACAGGAAAATCTGGTCAGGCTGCAAGAGTGCCTAAAGGGAGCTGCCCTAGAAACCGTTCGTAGCCGTTTGATGCTGCCTTCAGGAGTGAATAAGGTAATTGAAACTCTTCGAAAGTTCTTCGGACGTCCGGAACAGCTGATCCATAATCTCCTCGTAAAGGTTCGAAAATCTACTCCTCCTCGAGCGGACCGCCTGGAATCATTCATTCCTTTCGGGCTGGCGGTGCAAGAGCTCTGCGATCATCTCGAGGCCGCCCAGCTCCAGGATCATCTTGTGAATCCGGAACTACTACAGGAATTGGTCGAAAAATTACCAGCCGGTACCAAACGTGAATGGGTACAGTTTAAGCGAGCAGAACAGAAGGTGACACTGAAAACGTTTGCTGAGTTTACGTCGAACATAGCCAGTGAAGCCAATGAAGTTATTTTAGTGGTCGATCAGAAACCGTCTGATCCCAAATTCATCGATCGAGCCCGTAACAAAGAAAAGGGATTCATACATGCGCACAATGCGCACGAAACATCGAGCCTACAATCGCCGCCGGTGCCGTCGATCTGCCGCGTATGTAGGAAGGAGAACCATCGAGTCCGGAACTGCGAGGAATTCCGGAAGAAAACTTTGACCGAGCGTCTGAGATTGATGGAGCAGCTGAAGCTCTGTGACCGTTGTCTCAACGAGCATACTGGGTGGTGTCGATTTAAGATTACATGCAACATTGGTGCGTGTCGTCTGCATCATCACCCACTCGTCCACCGTAGGCAAGAATTTTCGACCCCACCGCCAGTTCCAGTTTTTTCTACACCTGCTCCCCCTACTGAGCGATTGAATGTCCATGTGGAGCGCAAGCCGTCTGTCATTTTGCGCATTATTCCCGTCACGTTGTTCAATGGTTCGCAGTCGGTGAAAACGTTGGCTTACCTGGACGAAGGCGCTTCTATGACGCTGATAGAAGAGAGCTTGGTTCGAGAGTTAAATGCGCGAGGAGTTTTTCATCCAATGACACTGCAATGGACTTCCAACATCGTACGCCAGGAAGCTTCATCACAATGTTTATCTTTGGCGATTTCGGGTGACAGTGGAAAGCGTTTCAAGCTACGTGACGCTCACACGGTGAAGAAAATGCATCTTCCGAAGCAAGCTGTAAAGTTTTCTGGAATCTCCAATCAACATCGACACCTGCAAGGAATATCTGTACCTGATCGAGCCGCCGACGAGCCAAGAATATTGATTGGGCTGAACAACATTTTCTTATTTGCGCCTTTGGAATCACGGACCGGAGCCCCACTATATCCTATTGCAGTTCGATCACATCTGGGATGGTCGATCTATGGACCCCTGAATCGATCGGGATCTGACATGTTCGTGGGATGTCACAATGAATACTCGAACCAAGACTTACACGATCAGATGCGGGAATATTTTTTTGCCGAGGAACCGAGCCTGCTAGTGAAGCACATACCGGAGTCAAAAGAGTTGGAACGAGCACGAGCAATTTTAGACCGAACCACTGTCTGGGTTGACGGTCGTTATGAATCAGGTTTGCTGTGGAGATCGGACGACATACAACTCCCGGATAGTTACGCAATGGCGCGCAAAAGGTGCGATGCTTTGGAACGACGTTTGAAGAACAACCCTCAACTAGATTTGGCAGTCCGCCAAAAAATCGATTCATATTTGGTGAAACAGTATGCGCATAAGGCAACTCCGCAAGAGTTGGCCTCAGCCACACCCGGGAGAATCTGGTTCCTTCCGTTAAACGTCGTTATTCATCCAAAAAAACCGGAGAAAATCAGATTAGTTTGGGACGCCGCTGCAAAGGTCCAAGGCGTGTCCCTGAATTCGATGCTACTTCCTGGTCCCGACCTTTTGACGTCTCTTCCTGCGGTGTTACAACGATTTCGCGAGCGTACGGTGGCATTTGGAGCCGACATACGCGAAATGTACCACCAAATTCGCGTGCAAGCTGCAGATCGACATGCGCAACGGTTTCTATTTCGTTCAGATCCGATCGCCGAGCCCGAAATCTACATAATGGACGTTTGCACCTTCGGATCTGCCTGCTCTCCAGCCGTGGCGCAGCATGTGAAACGGGTGAACGCGCACAGGTATGCGCAACAATTCCCGGAAGCAGTGGATTCTATCGACCGCCGACATTACGTCGATGACTATTTGGATTGTGCTAACACAGAAGACGAGGCGATTGTAAGAGCGAAGCAGATGCAGTACATTCATCATCAAGGTGGTTTTGAGCTGCATGGTTGGATATCGAACTCCAGTGAAGTATTACGAGCTTTGGGGGCGTTGCCCTCTGAGGAAGTTTCGCTGAGTGAGCCAAGCTCCAGCGGGACAGAACGCGTTCTTGGGATTATTTGGAAGCCGCAAGAAGATACATTTACCTTTTCGACTACTTTGAGAGAAAACCTGATCCCATATTTCTACAACGACAAGCGCCCTACGAAGCGCATCGCTCTCAGCGGGGTCATGAGTCTGTTTGACCCGCTGGGCTTCCTGTCACCTTTTACGGTGCATGGGAAACTACTTCTGCAGGAGCTGTGGCGCACCGGCTGCGATTGGGACGAGTGTATCGACGACGACAACTTTGCTAAGTGGCAAAGATTTACATCTTTGTTACCGGAAGTAGAAGCTGCCCGTATCCAGCGCTGCTATCTCCAGGGTGGCCCACCATCTTCTTACGAAACCTTGGAGCTACATACATTTGTCGATGCGTCGGAACAAGCGTTTGGCGCCGCATCATACTTTCGCATCGCAGTAGGAGAAGGCTACAAATGTTCGCTAATCATGTCCAAAACGAAAGTGTGTCCGCTGAAACAATTATCGATTCCAAGATGCGAGTTGTCTGCTGCTGTACTGGGTTCGCAGATGGCCCACAGTATCGAAGCTGAACATGATTTGAAGGTGACTAGAAGGGTGTTCTGGACAGATTCCAGGACCGTTTTATCGTGGATCCGGTCTGATCAGCGCAGGTATAAGCCATTTGTTGGGTTTCGAATCGGAACCATTCTTCAGAATACGAGAGTCGACGAGTGGCGCTGGGTTCCCACCAAGTTCAACATTGCGGATATCCTGACCAAGTGGAGCAACGAATCGTTTTTAGCACCCGATAGCTCTTGGTTCCTGGGGCCGAAGTTTTTGCATCGAGACGAAAGTGAATGGCCAGAACAGCCAGTTCTGACCCCGAATACGACACAGGAACTACGTACGTTCCTTTTGCACCATAGCTTCTCAACTGGCGAGCTACCAATCATCGATGTGAGGCGTATATCTAAATGGGCGATTTTGCTGCGAACATTATGTTGCGTGTTTCGATTCTTATCCAACTGTCATCGAAAGAAACTGGGCGAGCCTATCGAAACGGTCGAAACACCTGAGCACATCAAGAAGCTAGTCATGGTTCAGATCGAGAGTGTGAAAATCCCGTTGAAGCAGGAGGAGTTTGAGAAAGCCGAGAATTTGCTGTGGAAGATAGCGCAACGTGAAAATTACAACACTGAAATTGCAACGCTTCTGAATAATCAACGTCTACCGAAGGAGCAATGGTCTAGCATCGAAAAAAGTAGTTCCTTGTACCGGTTGGCACCCTTTCTCGACGAGTATGGTGTTCTCCGAGTCGACGGCAGAACCAGTGAAGCTTCGTTCGTTCCCTACGACACACGTTTTCCAATAATACTTCCCAGAGATCATGTTATTACGAATCATCTACTGAACTACTATCATCAACGGTTTGCTCATGCAAACAAAGAAACTATCTTCAACGAGTTGCGTCAACGTTTCCACGTGTCGAAGCTACGACCCAGCATCAAAGCAGTACAAAAACAGTGCCAGTGGTGCAAGGTCCAAAGAACGCGCCCAGGACCTGCAAGGATGGCACCGTTGCCGATCGAACGTCTCACACCATTCATCAAACCGTTCAGTTACGTGGGCATTGACTATTTCGGCCCCATTGATGTAGCAGTTGGGAGGAGATCAGAGAAGCGCTGGATCGTCCTTTTCACGTGCCTTTCCGTTCGAGCGATCCATTTAGAAGTAGCTTATCGCCTGAACGTCGACTCCTGTATCATGGCTATTCGGAGGTTCGTATTACGCCGAGGTCCTCCAATATCGTTCTACTTCGACAACGGTACGAATTTTCAAGCTGCTAGTAAAGAACTTCTGCAACAAATTCGCCGCATCGATCAATCCTGTGCAAATACTTTTACGAATGCTCGCACCCGCTGGAGCTTTAATCCACCGTCCGCCCCTCACATGGGGGGAATATGGGAGCGCATGGTGCGTTCCACGAAAGCGGCCATGGCTACCCTATCTTCTGGGAACCGTATGACGGATGAAATTCTTTTGACTGTGATCGCTGAAGCTGAGGAAATCGTGAACACTCGACCTCTTGTGTACTTGCCACAGGACTCTCAGGAGGCGGAAGCGCTGACTCCGAATAGTTTTATTCGGGGAACTTCATCTGGACAACTTGATCTCCCAATGGCACCTACAGATAAGGCCGATTCGCTGCGGAGTTTGTATCACCGTTCTCAATACATCGCCGACGAATTGTGGAAAAGATGGCTGAAGGAGTACCTGCCGTCGCTCAACATTCGAACCAAATGGCTGGAAGAGCACAAACCGCTGCAGAAAGGAGACCTGGTCTTCATTACGGATGACCTACATCGGAATAACTGGGTACGAGGGATGGTAGACGAGGTAATCCAGGGTAAGGATGGTCACGTGCGTCAGGCGCTGGTGCGTACTTCTTCCAAGGTGATTCGACGACCAGTAACCAAACTCGCGGTTATTGAGGTAGGTTCTTCAGGTAAATCTGACCGAGAAGCTAGTTCCGGACAAGGTTTACGGGCCGGGGAAGTGTTAGAACCCCTCGTTTCTGCTCGAATCCAGACCCCACCTAAAGTAGATAAAAACGAACGCCTGTGAGCGAATTGACATTTCTCTACGTCAGACCCGGAAATTGAAAATCATTGTCGCTTAAAATTGTATCGCGAGAAGTTTATTGAAATAGAAATCGGCATTTTTCCAAAGTTAAAACAGTTTAAAGTTGTTCCTCACATCTGTGGTTTTCAACTAGTTCACTAGCCATGCTAGCAACGTAAGTTTTCATTAAATATTTAAAGCCTAAACACAGAAATTTATAGTTTTGTATAACGATATACAGGTACTGCGTGAAAACCAACGTGTCCGCGCACTTAATCGTAACAACGGGTAATCAGAAACTCAATTGTAAGTCGATTTCTTTCTTATAAAATGAACCTTACTAACATTAATAAAATGTTACAGTTTGAGCTGTTAAAAATCTACGTGCTGCTACAAAAAGCGTTTTTTATTATACCGCTTCCGAACAACTGATGATCTATCTTGATTCCTTAATTTTGTTCAAGCAGCATAACTTGTTATGCAAAATATACTCCATTTGGTAATATCCGTCGGAATAATCAAAATAGCTGATCGGAATAATCAAAATCAATTGAGAAAAAATAGTAAAATTTCCATCTTAAGGATGGATTGAGTTCTTGGGAGTAAATGTACCTAATATTCGGTTTTCCAACGCTTAATTCACGGATATCCAATACACGTTTAGTCTATCTTAGAATCTTTAAATAAGAATGGTTAAAAATCAGTTTCAATCTTGTTAAAGCTAACAAATTTTAAGCTGATTTTGTTTGCTATCATTCAGCAAAAATTGCATGATATCAAAAATCTGCAATTAAACTGAAATTTTTTAGGAACAAAATCGTTACGTAACGATGAGCATACCTCCCCTCTCCCCTATGTCACAATTCGTAACGCTAGAGCTTACTCCCTCCCCCCCCCCCCCCCCTAGGAGCGTTACGTAATTTATGGATGTCCTCTTAAATTGGCAACACTGAGATTCTATATTGAATTTTTATTCCAATTTCTATCTCAGATTATAAATTTCTAGTATTGATTCTGATGTTCTTACTGAAGTAAATATTCTACTGAAGTAAATATTTTGAATTCAGGATATCATTTTCGAATTGATAATTCTCTTGTTGTTTTCAACACAAATATAAATTCAACTTATTGATATTTTCAAGCCTTGCATTGTTTTTAAAGTTTCATGACTTTTTAACTTTGGGAACTAGAGATTTTTGTTTAAACTTCTAAACTCATCTGATTTTTTCAATGATTACTGATTATGCATTTTGAACGTTTAATTTAAAATCCGCATTTTATTTTAAAAATTAAACACATTACATAAAATTGATTTTTTTTTTGTTTAAGAATGTTAAATTGAAATAAAATTTATATTTTGAATTGAAAATTTAGTATATCGTTCTTTGGCTCTGGCATTTATAATTTGTATCTGAAATATTGATTTGAAGATATTATTCTAATTAGAGACACTGAATTGTGGTTATGAATAAAATCTGATTTCAGGGTTCAAGTTTTACTTTTGAACTCTTATCATTATCTCCATAGAATTTGAATTTCCTCTTTTTGGTTTTTTTTTTACATTTTGGATTCTTAGTCTGAAATCCTCATATTACCCAATTGTTATGAGGAAAATATTTATCATGCTTTCGATGACCACCGATGGCATACCAAGCTATCAACGACGAAAGTATTTTAATATCTATTTTTTATTTTTCATTAACTATAAAACTTAAGTTGCTGATAGAGTCAATAGATAAATTACGAATCGAATTTTGAATTTAATGGCTCTAATGAAAGTTTTCATTTTCGATTAGTTGGCACGTTAAAAAAAATAATGAGACAAAAAATCCCCGGGCTCCTCGATGCAAGCCTTAATCCGGCCCTGTATTGGGGTAAATATTTTTGATATCATTGTTGATCTTTTAGTCTCATTTGGTTAAATTTATCATCAAAAGTTTAATACCTCAGAAAATATATATTTTTTCAAATTTCTCAGGTAACATCACTGGTGTTTTTCTCCATTTGGCACATTTTTCTAGAACTAGTATTTTGTTAGACATTCCAGTTACGAGATATTACTTGAGGATCAAGTCTCCTTCTCTCTCTCCTACTGCCAATACTAGTTTTAGAGGAAAATTTTATTCTGCTGGAATTCTTGATTGAGATTTCAACTTCCATTTTGAAATCACATTGCAGCACATACTTTTAAAATTTATTCTTGAACTGATATTTTAATATTTAAATAAACAAACTCCTGTTCTTGGATAAATTTCCTTTTCAAACCCAAACTTTAGAAAAGTGTTTTTAAAAATTTATCCAGAAAAAAATGAAGCATATCAATAAATAATTTTCGATGTATGATTATCAAAAAATTAAAATAATAAGCTAAATTAAATGATAAAAAAAAAGTTTGCAATTTCAATAATGTTTCATATCTTTGATTGCAATCTCGAATCAAATAACAAATGATCAAAAACAGCCTTTTTTGCTGATTTTGCAGATTTTTTAGCTGAGAAAGATTTTAATGTGTCTCTTGAGCTTTTTTCTAGTTAAAAATCATAGCTTCGCTGGGCGCTGGGGGCGCAATGTTGCTGAAATAAAAATGAAATCTTCATTCTACATTTCGTACACATTTTCAAATTATCTTTTTTTCCCACATGAAATATTCAGCGTGGAGTTGCTCTGCTCTGCTTCATTGAAATACTTTGGTATTACAAAAAAGAAAATAATTTTTAATGTCAATTCTTAAAATGACCGAATTCGAGTAAGTTTGGTATAAATGTGTTCAAATTACGGCAAATCAGTCCAATTTTGTGTTTATAAACGACGTTTAATATCCGACGTTTTGGTGTTTATTGACACCATCATCAGGGATCCTACAATGTTTTTTTTTTAAATAATATTAAGTGTAAACTAAAGTGATCGCGTTGATTGTACTATTTTCTAAGTCAACTTACAAAATTGTCGTTTATTCCTTTTTTTTTGTAAAAACGTACTGTCTGGATTGTTTTATGCAGAATCACTGTAACGGGGGTTGAAAAAATATTATAAAATATTATTTTAAACATTTTAAGTTAAACGTCGTTTATAAATACAAAATTGGACTGATTTGCCGTAATTTGAACACTAAAACATACAGTCGAAATCTTCATGATCAACACTTTGGTATAAATTTCAATGAAATTCTTGACAATATTCTCATAGAAATCGGGCATAAAGTTTTTTGATGAACTTGAATTAGTATTTTTATCAATAATTTTGATAAAAACTACTCAAAGGTTTTTATTTTCCTTCATTGACAAATCAGGTGGTTTCCTTCCCAATATTATTTTTGGAAACTCAAAGCGAACATATGTAAAAGAGTTAAAAACCTTTACCGAAGTACCGAAGTACCATGTATTGCCATTTTAATTGCAAGGTCATTTTGATTACTCATTGAATATGGTCATGCACTCAAAAATGATTTCATTAAAACTAAAATTTTCCACGTGGACTCGAAGCCCAAATTTTCCGAAAACAAACATATAAAAATTGGAGTATTAATTTTTTACTTTACATTACTCGTTCTTGTTGTTTTTAATGTATTTAAGTTGTTATTGGATTTTTTTCCAATCATCAAGGATCAAAGAAAAAAAATATTATTTATAGACTCATGCGACAGCAGCTACGAAGCCAATCCTTACATATTTTTACAAAAAACTTGTATCAAAATGATTTAGCGGTAAACGGCATGAATTTTTGATGCAGATTGAACAAAATCTGAGGACGAATTACATGTCAAAGACATACATGAAATATCGCCATTTGTGACTCTATTATGTGTTGGGAGCCTACTTGGTTGAATAATTCTAGTAAATTATTCTCCGATTACTTTGATTCAGTCATTTATGTATTTTTAAAATAACCTTTGAGTAGGCCCATTGAAACAACCTATGGGTGAAAATCCGGTATTGGAAAAAAGAAATGGAAATCTATCTATTTGGACAACATTTAAGTCCAATAAGTCTTCAGCGACTTGGAAGAACGAATTAATATAAACTTTAAAATGACAAAAAAGCTTTTTTTTTTCATTTCTTCATTTTTGGCTGTTGACTCGTTTTCAGGATGATGACAAAAATTCTATAGCTTAATCTCAACCCTTAGGACATTGGGTGGTATGAAAAAAACTTAGTATTTGCTTTTGCTAAACTGAATCGAGCAGTCGAGCAGTCGCTTAAAGCAATTGCTTCGGTTGTTATGAATAAAGTTTTTTTTGACAGCTGTTTTCTCAGTCAGGAGCTTTTACTTTTAGAACAAGCTAGTTTGGTATGAATAAAGCTCAAATCTGAAGTAATTGCTCGACAAATCTCATAGCAGTTGCTTTATTTTCTAAGCATGCTCGGTAGCAGACTTTTCCAATTAAAAATTCTTTAATAACGTCATGAACTTATCAAATAGCAATATTTCACTTCAAAACAATTCAAAAAGGTATTTTCAACATGGATAAAGAAAAGTCGAAGTGATAATCCAACTTTTTTCATATTCCTGTCGTTGTATAAAATCATTCGTCTAAGATGACATTAAACAAATCAATTAGTAAATATTTCAAATTTAAAAAAATCCGGCTATAGTGGAAGAAGTCCCAATTGGCTCAAAGTAAGGAATGAATTGTAATAATTTAAAACATTATACAGATCTCTCATTTTTATATAATTTTTTATAATCCTAAGTTTTAAAAAAAATCTAAATTAAAATGCGGGCCTATTGCCTATTTTTTTATACATCGGATTATCCCGATCCGAATACATGTGGGAGAGCTTATGATAAATATTAAAGTTAGGCCATTTTTTGTTTGACAATATTCGAATATGTATTCATTTTTCTGTAAACATCAACATACGAGCACGCATTAACAAAAAAATCCGGTCGTTCTTACACGCACCACCCGCTTCGTCGACTTCAAGGCTACTTTAGCCGTACTTTTCAATTTTCTGATCGTCTTCTTTCATTTTACTTTAGAAAACTTCAGATTCTGCTGGTTGGATAGCTCTATTTTTCGAAGCAAAAGCTATGTTCTAAGACTTTAGTACACATCCGCTAAGCAAATGTTTATTCATACCAAACTAAGCAAATGCTTTGGACTTTTGCTTTGATTGATTTCGAGCTAAGTAAAAGCTACCGAAGCAATTGCTAAACCTTATTCATACCACTAATTGCATACATACGGGCGCAATTTTTTATGAACAAAAGAAAATCAATTATTTTAGCCCTTTTCTTCAGATAATTGATGGATGAATATTAGCTTTTGGATAAATATTAGTAATCTCGTAATCAGCAATGACCAGGATCCATTGAGAAGAAGAAAATACCGGGATCATTTGTACCCGAAATCAACATTTTAGAAAACTTTTTCTGAAAAAAGTTGGGAGTTTTCCATCGATTTTAAAATATTGTATTTTGAAGTTCATTTTACACTCGAAAGATTGGTGTATTGGAATAAATATTTTTGTCATAATTTTACCATGTAAGGAACATTTTAAAATGATGAAAAAAGATCTTCAAGTCACATTTTGTGAAATTTTTCAAACAAAGTTCAATAACCCAAAAACTTATTTAGTTAAAATTTTTTGAGCTTCAACCATTGCTGTTTTGTTCCATTTGGCACATTTTTCTAGAACATTTGATCTTTGTACGACATTCCAGTTTGGAGATATAGCTAAGGAATCAAGTATCCCCAGGGATCAAGTATCCTCATTTTCCCCTACACATCCCCCTCCTCCCCCTTTTCCACTCGCTCAAAAGTGAACTGAAAATGATGAAGTTGGTTTTTGGAATAGGTATAAATAATTTTTGACACCTTTCAAACAAATATTAAATTTAGAAAAGTGACTCTTTTAAGCACACAGAATTAATAATATTTCTAGGTATATGTTTAAAGTTTGCAATTTATCTCTCTGAAAAATTTGACTTTCTATTTTGAACAGAGAACAGAATTCATTCTATTTAAAAGTCAAATAGAAAAAAACCATAAATTCATTATTCACAATAAAATTCAAAATTCAACAATCATAATTCAAAGTTCAAAATCCAAATTCAAAATTCAAAATTCAAAATTCTAAATTCAAAATTCAAAATTCAAAATTCAAAATTCAAAATTCAAAATTCAAAATTCAAAATTCAAAATTCAAAATTCAAAATTCAAAATTCAAAATTCAAAATTCAAAATTCAAAATTCAAAATTCAAAATTCAAAATTCAAAATTCAAAATTCAAAATTCAAAATTCAAAATTCAAAATCAAAATTCAAAATTCAAAAATTCAAAATTCAAAATTCAAAATTCAAAATTCAAAATTCAAAATTCAAAATTCAAAATTCAAAATTCAAAATTCAAAATTCATAATTCAAAATTCAAAATTCAAAATTCAAAATTCAAAATTCAAAATTCAAAATTCAAAATTCAAAATTCAAAATTCAAAATTCAAAATTCAAAATTCAAAATTCAAAATTCAAAATTCAAAATTCAAAATTCAAAATTCAAAATTCAAAATTCAAAATTCAAAATTCAAAATTCAAAATTCAAAATTCGAAATTCAAAATTCAAAATTCAAAATTCAAAATTCAAAATTTAAAATTCAAAATTCAAAATTCAAAATTCAAAATTCAAAACTCAAAATTCAAATTTCAAATTTCAAAGTTCAAAATTCAAAATTCAAAATTCAAAATTCAAAATTCAAAATTCAAAATTCAAAATTCACAATTCCAAATCCAAAATTCCAATTTCAAAATTCATAATTTAGATGATTAGGCATTCAAGATTCAAAACTCAAAATTCTAAATTCTAAATTCAAAATTCAAAATTCAAAATTCAAAATTCAAAATTCAAAATTCAAAATTCAAAATTCAAAATTCAAAATTCAAAATTCAAAATTCAAAATTCAAAATTCAAAATTCAAAATTCAAAATTCAAAATTCAAAATTCAAAATTCAAAATTCAAAATTCAAAATTCAAAATTCAAAATTCAAAATTCAAAATTCAAAATTCAAAATTCAAAATTCAAAATTCAAAATTCAAAATTCAAAATTCAAAATTCAAAATTCAAAATTCAAAATTCAAAATTCAAAATTCAAAATTCAAAATTCAAAATTCAAAATTCAAAATTCAAAATTCAAAATTCAAAATTCAAAATTCAAAATTCAAAATTCAAAATTCAAAATT